>NW_006922568.1:370966-372269 GCF_000298275.1 Orycteropus afer afer
AATTTGCTCTGTAAATCTTCACCCAAATCACAATAAAATAAATTTTTTAAAAAAACTTCAACATAACTTTTTTGGGGACTCCACTAATCCATAACAAGGTGTATATTATACTGAAATCAAATAATTAAGAGACAAAAATGTAACTTTTGTTTAATCTCATTTGCCACAAGACTGACATATTGAAGTTACAGAAAATAATGAAAATTTGTTGTTGTTGTTATGTGCTGTCGAGTTGGACCCGACTCATAGAGACCCATAAATATATGCCATCACTACCAAAGAATAAAATTATGTCACATTAGTTTTCACATACTGATGCAATGGGCCAACACCTGGCCTTACACTGCAAGAAAAAAATTATCACTGCTCATGTTGACAAAAAACGCTGTGAGAACTGTGACTGATGCCAGGAGAAAACATCTCCAGATACACTAATCGAACAGAGAAGCAAGAGACTGGTAACCAAAAATCCAAACTCACTGCCATCGATTCGGATCTGACTCATACCGACCCCTCCTTGGGTTTTTGAGGTGGTATCTCTATGGAAGTAGATTGCCCAATCTTCCTTCCGAGGAGTGGCTTGTGGGTTTGAACCGCCAGCCTTCTGGATAGCAGTCAAATGCCTTAGGCACTACACCACCAGAGCTCCCAAACAAAAAATAAAAGGGAATCAAATCAAACACATATATCTTCCCTCCCACCTGAGAAGTTCTTGAAATAATGGAAAAGAGAAATCTCAAAAAGACTGAGTCCTGTAAGAGACCGGAAGATATCCTTTTATTAAAAAATATTGTAGTTTGTTGAGGAGGTGTTGATTAATGTATATTGTTTATTTTAAGATACATTTTAAAATTATATAAAGTCCTGGCTACTCAACGACAGTGAGTTTTTTTGGTTTTTTAAAGTGCTGGCACTGCATGATATAATAATTTATATAGAAACACTGCATATATTATTGACTAGACAAAGGTACTTAAGTAATTTTAGTTTTGCATAAGTTATCAGTAAACAAACTACTATTACATTGGATATCTGTTTGAGAAAAGTTTTGCTTACAGTTCAAGAATCAGCAAACTCCATTTATGCAAGACTAAAAAATGCATAAAAATGCATAAAAATAAAAAAAAAATTCACCCATTTGTTGAGTTTGTATTATTTTATATTCTATTGCCTTGGCTCATCTACTGAATTTATAATTGTCTGAGAAGTACTCAGCCACATTTCAATGTGTTTTCAACTTGATATGTAAGGAGCTTAGGTGGTGCAGTGCCTAAGGCTTTTGACTGCTAACCAGAAGGCTGGC
>NW_006922568.1:391869-392418 GCF_000298275.1 Orycteropus afer afer
GCAGCTCCATGTGTCTCCTTTTTGGGTATTTTCATGCAAATTCTTCTGCTAGTTGTGGTTTAGTCCGCTTTTGTATCTTTCCCTTCAAGGCTCAGGGGTCAAAGATTATCTTCTGTGTCTGTTAATTGGTTTCCCTTTTCTTTGTTGAAGAGGGTCTGTGCAGTCCTTCTGCCTATTCCGCCATCTTGCTGGAACTCCCCCTTCTTGCAGTCTTCTATGTTACTTTTATATGTTCTAGTTCTCAACCAGAGATCAAAATCCACTCTAGTTATTTTAAGAAGAAACATTAATTGCACAGCATCAAATATAATACTGAATAATTTGTTGGGCTGGGGAGGAAAAAAAAAAAAACCCAAAGCCACTAAGCAGAAATGGGCCATGAAGAAGGCTCCTGACTGTGTCAAAAATAGGCAACCAGAATTAGGATGGTGCTTGTCAAACAGGAAAGCTGCAACTACAGGTGTCTGTCAGTTCCCAAATCACACTGCCTCTCCCATAATCTAAACCAGCCATTCTTAAATAATTTGATCTCAGAATCCCTTTACATTA
>NW_006922568.1:392623-395993 GCF_000298275.1 Orycteropus afer afer
ATATCAAAATTAAACCTGAGAAATTGTGCAATATTTCATTATTCATTTAAAAATAACAATAGTGACCCCATTACATGTTAACAAAAGTAAAATACGTCTATGAAAAATGATGATATTTTCAAATAAGGGTTCCAACATTTCTTAATTATCTAGTGCTACTATAACAAAATACCACAAGTGGATGGCTCTAGGAAACAGAAATTTAATTCTTTCACAGTGTAGGAGGCTAGAAGTCCAAATTTAGAGTGCTAGATCTAGGGGAAGGCTTTCTCTGTGTGTCTCCTGGTTCTGGAAGGTTCTCTGCCCAGGGACCACGAGTCCAAAGGATATGCTTTTCTTTCTTGGTGGTAGTAGGTTCCCCTCTCTCTGCTTGCTTCTTCCTCCTTTTATCTCTTATGAGATAAAAGGTGCTGCTGGCCACACCCCAGGGAAATTAGGCTGGGGTTAAGCATGGTACATCCCACCATTATCCTTTTACAACAGATTGCTTTATCACATCAGCTCACATCATGGGGGATCATTACACAACTGCCACATTACATCATTACATAACTGCCAAAGCACTGAGCATCATGGCCCAGCCACAGTGACACATACTTTTTTGGGGACACAACTCAATCCATGACATAAGACCATTCAATACAGAAAGAATAGCCTTTTCAACAAATGGTGCTGGGACAACTGGATGGTCTTATGCAAAAAAAGAAATAGACAAATTGAACTTCATTAAAATAAATTTTAAAAAAGTATATCAAATGCCACTATCAAGAAATAAAAAGACAAACCACAGAATGGGCGAAAGTATTTGCACATCATATATCTGATAAGGGAGTTGTGTCTAGGCTATATAATGAACCAGGAGCTCGGGTGGCATAGTGACTAAGGCATCTGACAGTCTCAATTTATGCAAAACTCAGACCATAAAGCATTAAGCAGTTTCACTGTGATGGAGCTTACATGTTGTCATCCTGTTTAAGTATCTGGTAGTTACAATAATAGGCAAGTGATATTGCATGCTACAACCATTATCTTTGCTTGTTTAATCATTGTGACCATGTTTTCAATAGAGAACTGTGTGTGTATATATATATATATATATATATGCACATATATAATCAACCTATAAACTGATGTTAATTTTACATCTGACTTACTTTATTTCTATATATTGATACAGTGCCTAAGGCACTTGACTGCTAACCAGAAGGTTGGTGGTTCAAACCCACCAGCCACACCTGGGAAGAAAGATGGGGCAATCTACTTCCGTAGGAAACCCAAGCAGGGATTGCTGAGTCGGGTCTGACTCGACGGCACATAACAACATTGATACCTCTGCAAAAATTCCATTTATCTTTTCCTCAGGAAGAACTAGTTTTGCAATTGTATAATATACCAATAATGGAGAGGCACTGCCATATTCTATTTTGACCCTCAATAAAGCCAAGACCAACTTAGTAAGCACCAACATGGAAACAATTAGGCCCTTTGTAGCTATTAATAAAGAAGGATAATTACTAGCTTTGATCATGGCATTTAAACTCGCCAAGAAGTAGGGCGGTTTATGTTCCTCAAGGTGATGGTTTTCTGTGAGGCATTTTCATTCTCTAGAGCACATATATCAGAAACAGACTAATAGGCAATCCTTCATTGTTAAAATTTATAAAATACTTGTTTGTGTTACATTATATTAATATAGTGGAGGACTGGATAAATCTGCTCACTACTGAAATAATACACCAACATGATGAGTTGTTGTTGTTTTTATGTGCCGTTGAGTTGGACCCGACTCATAGCGACCCCTCCTTAGGTTTCTGAAGCATGAGTTATGTCCTGGCAAAAATATTTTGAAGGAATCAGTAGTGTGGTATGTGTGTGTGTATGTGTGTGTGAAAGAGAAAGAAAATTATCTGTTCCTAACTTGCTAATACTTGCAAATAATCTTAAACATAACAGAGTTGTATCAAGATAAAGTAATGGCTCATCACTCAATTAGAACGGCAAACATTTTTTTGAAGATAACATTGAATCTATTCAATTTCAAATCAACATATTTACTGTTCTAAAATAGTAATGTATCAAAAAAGAGTACATAACTCCAGCATCCATCGCTTTTTCCTTGTATTTTTAATGGAGACCCTCGTACACCTTAATAGTTACGAGTGTGTGTGTTATAAAAGACAAGTAAGAAAACATTTTCATTCTATATCTAAGTAAGTATATTTTCTATAAGTGAGGTCATTTTTGGAGAAAAGTGGAGGACTACAAAATTTCTCAAAGCTTAAAAGAACATTTGAATTTCTCAAAATAGATTTATCATCATAGCTTCACCAATTGAACTATCATTACATAACTTCCTCTGATTGGTGCAAATTTAGTACAATTTTGATAGATCTACCCCAAAGAGAAGACTGATGACATGTAGTTTGAAAGTACTTGTTTTCAACTTACTATGTAACATAAATTCAAGCTCACATATACACACAAGCATGTATGTTGAGCCAAATGTATGAATACATATGTCTATAGATTTCTTAGATACTTCCACATACATTTCTGAAGTAACTTATCAATGGTTTTGTTTATTTGTCTACTTTATTTTTAATTAAGAAAGATATGCTATGTGTCCTTGAAATTTGACTTAAAAATAATCTTTCAATGAAAATCTTAGAATGGTACAGATGATACAGGTTGACAGATAATTCTGGAAACTTGGGTAATTTGTATTCAGAAGGAAGCCTGATTTTAGGATATCAGAAAATGGCCAAACGCTCTTAGTGCCCACATGAATCCAATGTATTTAAGTAAAGAAGAAAATAATTGAATTAAAGAGGAAATCTTGAAGTGTATAAATCTCCTGATTAGGATGTATGAATGTTTAAAGCAGAATTAAAATTGAAGTTCTATGTGTTGTTTTAAATGAATTATGATTTGTTATAAAAAAAGAATATGAAAAATTGCACTAAGATAGCTTAGCTTATTCCAGTCCCAACATATAGGGTAGAATGTATATATCATGGCAGTAATTTATGTACAATAAACTCTTACAGCCTGTATTTTGAACCACTTTTTTTGTGTTGTTGTCAATTTATACTCCTGATGTCAACTCAAATGACAAAAATAGTATTTATGTATTTGTTCATGCTGTACCACTACCACAATCAGTGGAAATTATTGCTGCCTTACATTGCTTATTTGTTTTAAAAGAATAAAAATACACTAGAATTCTTGAGTTTTGTGACTTGTAATTGTTAGAAAAGGAGCTCTGGTGGCATAGTGCCTAAGGCATTTGACTGCTAATCAGATGGCTGGCAGTTCAAATCCACCACCAGCCAGTCCTCAAAAGGAAGAATGGGTGTCACTTTTGATTCAG
>NW_006922568.1:398023-405940 GCF_000298275.1 Orycteropus afer afer
TTGGGCAATCTACTTCCGTAGTGATACTGCCTTGGAAACCCAAGGAGGGGTCGCTATGAGTTGGGTCTGACTCAAAATTAAAGCATATTAAATCATTCTGACCTTACATTATAGTAATAATGTAGTACCCTTAATTCATCAAATACCCTGATTAGCAGCCTGTCCACAAATTATTTTCATATTTCACAAATGTTTCAACTGCTAAAAAGTTCCCTGTACTACTGATGGCTGAGTCATTCACTTGATGGTGGTGGGTTTGGTTATTGCCACAAATAGTGCTTAACAGTATCTCAGTGGCTGGCTGTTTGGCTGATCTGGCAGTAGCTTGTGGTTCCATCAGACTGATATAGGCTGAAGGAGCAGTCCTAGGGATGTTTTTTTTTTCTTTTTTCTCATGGAGACTGCAGAACATTTCAAGCATGTTTACATCACATTAGCTAACATTCCATTGGCCAATGCAAGACACATGGCCAAATACAAATTGAAAAAGCAGGGAAATCCACTTCAGCAACCCTAGCAATAAGGTGGAAGAATATCTCGATGAAAGGGGAGTAAGGAATGAGACCAATGACTCAGTCTACCACACTATCCCTTCTTAGTATTGTTCTTTTCTGTAAACATTGTCTTACTACTTTTTACCATACACAATGATGGCTAAGTTTCACCTCCATGCTCATGAAGCTGTTCACACCTATTGCTATACTTGCAGGATCACCATGTTGTTTTAATGCTTTACAAGATCATTACCTAGTGGAGGCCATTACATTACCATACCATTCTTGGATTCCCAGGGCTATTCGCTTGGCCTAGAGTTTTAGAAAGTATTCTACAATAAAAGAATACTTCAACTAGTATAATGAGACTTTTGTTTTTTAAAATAGCAACCACACATGTATTTATTTATTGAAAGATACTTTATTAACTGCCCTTCTAATGTGGTACCAACATTATTTGATACCTGCTTTACAGAAATTGGTTGATTATTGATATTTATTTCAAAGAAAACATGTATACAAAACTGAATTATATCCCTATTACATTAAATAAATAACAAAAAACAAAAAACCTAACTAAATAATAAATGTTAACTCAATTTGAATACAAATAGTTAGCAAACAACTTCTAATAAGTATGAAAAAAACATTACAATTCTTATAAAAATTAAGATTTTAGTTACAATAACAAAGCATGCTTACATTTTGACTGTTTTTACTTAATTAAAAAAAAGAATTTTAGTTAACAACAAAAGATTTACTAAAGTATGGACTGTATGTCTCACACAAGACAGAGGAAATATTTTAATAGAAACATTTAATGAGCCCTCTCATTCTTTTCTTAGGTTGTATCTGCTAAGTCACACCCAAAGTGCAAACTCTGAATGAACTGCAATGCCTTTTTATCTGAAGACATTAAAGAAGATACTTCTGTACAATGTAGATTAAACTATCAGAGGTTTGTGATTCTTCAAAATGGAAGTTTTTATAACAGCACAAAAAATGAAATCCACAGAAACAAATTAAATAATCACCTAAGCCTTTAATTCCAGCAAAGTCAATGGTTGGGCGAATCCTGCCCTATACTGGCTGTAATATGGGTGGTGTAAACATCAAGTAAACACAGAGGATCTACTTTCAATGTTTGAAATGACTGAAGAAATAAACCACCTAAAGACTGTATAATACTAAAAGTATACTAGTGTTGAACAGGGTATTTTGACACCTTATTTCTCTAAGTTTCTTATATATTAATAAGATGCAATTTATACAAATGAAAACACCTTTTTAATATTGAAAAGTTAGAATGTTTTACTTAGTGTCAAAATAGCATCAAACATAGAGACTAATTTTGGTGAGCTCATGTCCTACTAAAACTGCTTTTCAATAGTCCTAGGGAAGCCCTGTTAGACTGAGTATTCACTAAGCCTCCACACTGGCTAATATATAAGTAAGTAACTTGTGTACCAATTTTGACTTCTAAAGCCATAGCATCAGGCACCTCCCTTCTACTGAATGAAACATTTTTTTGGGGGTTTTCTGAAGTGCAGACACATTTTAGGACGATAATTCTCCAGATAAGAAAGTTGCTTGCTGTTAAAAGCTCCACGTCGCTTTTGTCTTATGAACTCTACTGCTTCTTCATACTTCATTCCAGCTTCCATTAATGCTAGAGCAACCAGCACTGGCGCTCTTCCCAGACCTGCAACACAGTGAACCGCGATACAACAACCAGGGTTTTCACAAAATTGCATTTTGACAAGATTTAACCATTTATCAACTATCTCGCTGGGTGGTGGTGTACCATCATCAAAAGGCCAGTCCAGAACCTGGATGCCTTCTTTCTCCAAACTAGTAGTGTTGTAAGTCGCTTCACAAACTCTTACCACGGTGGTAACTCCATTCCACTTAAGTTCCTGTATGAATTTCTGTAAGGAGGCGTTGGTTGGATTGTGTGCGATAAGAAATCGCATATTCTTGAATGCGACTTCCACAGGAGCAGGGCGGTTCACTCCAGCCATACTGAAGAAGTAAATTAATAACCAGAAAGAATCTAAAGAAACAGGAGTCTACTTTAAAATACGTCAGTTGAAATGTTCAGTGTGTTCAATATGAAGTTCAGGGTAACAGGAAGTGAAAGGAACCTCCAAACTGAAAGCACCAACGTTTCTATCCAATGATACCAAGTCCACAGAATATAAGTGCACTCAGCTTTCCTCCAGCCAGCTCAGAACTCTCCTAAATGTTCTGGCAATTTCAGCTCAGCTCTCCAATGTCCAGGTTATTTTTTCTAATGGGGTCCTCTCAGGTCCTAACAGCTTCTGGGGTTTACTAGTCTGCGTAGAGGTTGGGTTGGGTCTAGCAGAAATGCCCTGTGCCTCTTGGATACTCCCTAAGTTTGTTTTCAAGAACGCTTGAGGATTGAGGGATATTTATTTGCATTGACAACTGTGGCCAAATCAGCCAGCTGGTTCCTGCGAGGTGGCTGTGACACTAACCAATGCTGGATTTCGGGAAAAGCACGTCACCAAACAGGCCCACAGCCCCTGAGCCCCAAATGCAGTTTGAGTAGCCTGCGTCACAAATCCTTCCTTTTGCTGCACACTTTGAAGGGCAGGGGGTGAACCCAGCCACCAATCGTGGCTAGAAGTTCCTGGGCAAGTGTCAACTAGGAGATGTAGGCTAGGGGCAAAGTGGGGACTAATGTCACAATGGGTCAGCAGCCACCCAAGTAGCAGAGCTGTTTATATCTGTGGAAATTGTTCATAAACTAGTATATAGATCTTCCCACATTAACTTGCAATGCACAATGATAGTAGATGATCATTTACTGTCGGTTCTATTACCTCCTATAAAAGAAACAAACAGAAGATAATATTAGAGATCACTCTAAATTAACATTACAATTGAATCATCATTTCACCAAAGAACTATTGGTTGCAGGGGGCGGGGTACTCTGTCCAGGCTGACATGCTTTCTATCTAGCCTCTACAGGCATTCAAAATGACTTCCCTACTCACAAGGATGATCTGCATTTTAAGACTTAAAATAGAAAAAGTATTAAAAATCAGATTACTCACTGCCTTCAAGTTGATTCCAATCATAGTGACCCCATTGGGTTTCTGAGGCTGTAAATCTTTACGGAAGTAGATTGCCCCATTTTCCTTATGCAGAGCAGCTGGTGGGTTTGAACCACTGAACTTCTGGTTAGCAGCCAAATGCCTTATCCACTAAGCCACCAGAACTCCTTCAGCTAATATAAAAGGGATCTAAACCTCCTCAATCTCAGTGGATATTGCTAGAAGGTTGTCAGGTGTCACTCTCTACTTCCAGGGTCAGGTTGAAGTTCGGTTGGGATTGGGAAAGAGGGTTGGGATTGGGAAAGAGGATGTGGAGAGGGACTAGAACAGCTCTGACTCAGTCTTTCCTGGAGTGAGAGGTAGGACAAGAGAGTGTGAATGATCATTGTATTTTCCTAAAAAATGCAAAAGTCCAAAGCTGCTTTTTTACCTCCTAACTACGAGGCTGAAGGAAGTTAGCATGGGAAAAGATGTTCTGGAATAACGCATTGTTGTTGTTATGTGCCATCAAGTCGGTCCCTCCTTGGGTTTCCTAGGCAGTATTACTACGGAAGTAGATTGCCCAACCTTCCGTCTGAGGAGTAGCTGGTGGGAACACTTATATGTGTGAAATGATTACTCAACACACTTATCTTCTCTGGTTGGATAAGAAAAATTATGCATATTGCTAAATGATGTATATGGCTATAGTCATATTCTTTATTCAAGCATATAGTGAGGAAACAGGGAGTGTATATTTCATACAGGCACTGTACTTGCCATACTTAGCACAGCTGAATTCTGTAACTCACTAGAAAAACTGCAAATCGCATGATTAATATGCATAAATTCAACTACATGCATATATATACACACACAATTACTTTCATTCTGTTATGTGTCTCATAAATGAATTCCATATCTGCAAACATATATATATATATTTCTTTCTCTGAAGTGACATGTTCAAATCAGCCATAATTAAAAGCAGACTTCCAAAGAAGGCATTTGTTATATTTACTTACATATTTCCTATAAACGAGTTTCTTTTCCCTTTCTTTACATTTTAAATAAAAATCTAGGGGAAAAACAAGTATTTGAAAGATTCTCATTTTGTTAATAGATTTTTCAAGCAAAGCAAGTCCAGTGTCAGACACAGCACAAGTATCTCAACTCCTGACTAAAATCCCATGAAAAGAAATGAAACATAATGTGTAATTTAAAATAATATATTTAAATTAGCACATAAAAATTCAAAAAGGGTCATAAATGATTATGTATAAAAGGGGACCATGGGGTATTTATGCATTACTTCAATACACATTTATTAAGGCTTTCCTATCTGCCATGCACATAAAAAGATTAGCAAAATCTAGACTCAGATGAAACTTTATGCAAGTTGGACTGAAATGTAAACCCACTGCCACTGAGTTGCTTCCGACTCATAGTGACCCTCTTGGGGTTTTCCAAGGCTGTAAATCTCTATGGAAGTAGATTGCCTCATCTTCTTCCTGCAGAAGGGAGGCCAGACATCGTCTCAAGGACTTTGGTCATTTTTTTGTCAGAAGGGATCGGTCCCTGGATTAGGATATCATGCTCATTTGGTTTTGATTTTTTAAAGTAGAGGGTCAGAGAAAAAGGGGAAGACCCTCAAGAAGATGGATTGACACACAGTGGCTGCAACAATGTGCAAAAGCATTACAATGATTGCAAGGATGGTGTTGGACTGGGCAGTGTCTCCTTCTGTTGTACACAGGGTCTCTGTGAGTCGGAACCAAATTGACAGCACTTAACAATAACAAAGTATGGGAGCTCTGGTAGCACAGTGCCTAAGGCACTTGACTGCTAACCAGAAGGCTGGCGGTTCAAACCCACCAGCCACTCCTCAGAAGGAAGGTTGGGTAATCTACTTCCATAGTGATACTGCCATGGCAACCCAAGGAGGGGTCGCCATGAGTCGGGTACGACTTGCTTGCACAGAACGACGTGGCTAGAGGGAGCCACAACAATTCCCTGCACGGCAGGCCACCCCTGGCTCTTCTAGTCATTGGCTGTTTCATACTTGAAAGATAAATAACTTTCTCTTCCCAATCATTTTACGTATAAGCACACCCATGGAAGTGTGTTAGTCAGCCACTTCCTGCCTTTATCTCTCCTTGTTTTAGATAGAAATTTCTAAATCGCCCGTCCCTACCAAACTAGCACTCTTAGAAGACAGTCATGTTTACTTCTCCAAAAAATCTTCAGTTCTGGTTAGAACTTTAAGCAAAGTCCAGTCTAGAGCAAAGTTAAATTTAAATTGCCATAATTTACACCGGCTCACGGTGTCAGACATTTTTCTCTGCGTTTGGTCAGGTTCTGATCGGCTCAGTCCCAACCATCCAAGGGACGTCAATGGGTATCAGCTGCGAGCTTGGGCGTCCACACACCTCCCTACACTTCAGACCAGCCAGCCCCTTCTCTCTCCCATCCCTAGCCCCCATGGGCTAGGTAGAAGCCTGTGGGCTCCGGAGTCCAGAGGGCAGATTTAGAGCAGCCAGCCCTTCCTATCTCATCACTAGCCTCCGTTAGCTAGGTCTTCCGGTGCCAACGGAACATGTCCAAACTCAGTTCCCCTCTTCATTGCTGTACCTCCCCCAACTCCACTCATCAAGTGGAAACAGGTGGTCACTGTGAGCACCATACCAAGCTGTCTACTCACCGAATCCCTTTAACTTCCAGTCCTGGAAATTTTTTTTTTTTTTTGATGAGCACTGACTTTTTTCCTGTCTCGATGCACCCAAAGACCTCAAAATTCAAAAAGCCAAGCAGTAATTCTTTTTCCTGCAGATCCTTCCTTCAAATGCAAATCACCTGTTCTCTTAGCATTCTCGATGGGGCTGCATGTCTTTTCAAATGCAAATTTTCTGGGTGGGGTAACACCTGAGCCCCCAATACTTTATACACAGGGCTAGTAGCATTCAAACCAACAGCTTGTTTCTTCAGGGTAAATCCTAGTTCTCCTTTTAACATATCCAATTAAGTATGGGCTGAAGGTGGAGTTACATATTCTGTTATCTACAACAGCCATTATTCATTCTATCATACATTTAGTTCTATACTACAAGATAGGAAAAACACACTCAATATTCACTGTATATTCAAATAAACACATAACCCAAAACATACAACCTTTTTTAAAAACAACATTCCAATTTCATCTTCTTCCCACACCTTGAATATTTTCCCATTCTATGCATATGGACTTTGGCCTCCGGCTGGGTGGAACTGAAAGACCCTAGCCCATTAATCATCTCCTTTAATCGGCCTGGCTATCGCCCCAAGGCATTCCAAGGCAGCCTTTTCTCCCCTTAGTTGCAGCGTAACATCTCTTACATTCCTTGCAGCCTTTAGAGGTACAACCACCAAAGTAACCGTCTAAGAAACCAGTTTCAATTCCCAGCCCCCTTCCTTCTTTCTCTTACTAAATCTCTTGCTTCCATTAGTCTGGAGACTTAGCAAAGAATACCACCTTAATCGCCAACTGCAAAAGTCAGACTCCTCTAACTTTACAAAGGGGAAGGATCCAGAACATCAACAGCTCCAGATTGATTCCTTTGATGTGGAGGTCAAGCAAGCGGCCACCCTCCAGCCTTTTTACCAATTCTGACCCCAACTAGCCCTCCCTCCCACGCACTCGACTTCTCTGCCGGGTTCAGTAATTTGTTGCAGTGGCCCTACAGAATTCACAAAACAGTACTCACGATTATGGGATATATTTCCGAAGTAACAGATTACAATTCAGGTTTGGGAGCGCTCAGGACAGGCTCCCTTCCCATGGCTATGCCCACCAGGCACGTCGCTCTTTGGCCCTCGATCTCTTTCTTGGTCTGGCCTCTTTCTTGTTCAGGCAAACGTTACCCTCAGCTTTCTGGCTCTATGGGCCTGCAAGTCCTCTGCTCTGCCTTGCCAGTCTCTTGGTTCTGCTACCTCTGCTGCTGCCGATTCTCCGCTAAGGAGATCCAGCTCAGGGAGCTCAGGTCCAAGGAAGCAACCCACTCCTGGCTGATTCTGGATGGCAGTGAGATCCCCCTTTCTGCCTCTGGGATGGCCCATTTTAAACTTAATGCGATGGCAAAACTGACCAATCAGCACGTTAGGCTTCCAAAACCTTATTTGCAAAGTCCCACCCCACACGGGTGCCGTGTTTCTTCTTTACATTATTAGCAAGTTATCCAATCAATTTCCTTGATGGACCACAAGCCCCTCACATTTGCATAGTCCTATCCAGTCACTAGGAGCTCTGGTAGCATAGTGCCTAAGGCACTTGACTGCTCACCAGAAGGCTGGCGGTTCAAACCCACCAGCCACTGCTCAGAAGGAAG
>NW_006922568.1:406040-411218 GCF_000298275.1 Orycteropus afer afer
AAGGTTGGGCAATCCTACTTCCGTAGTGATACTGCCTCGGAAACCCAAGGAGGGGTCGCTATGAGTCGGGGCCGACTCCACGGCAAACAACAACAAAAACAACATCCAGTCACTGGTGGCGCTGTGATTAAGGCATCGGGCTCCTAACCAAAGGTTGGTGGTTCAAACCCACCAGTTGCTCAGTGGGAGAAAGACGAGGCAGTCTGCTTCCATAAAGATTTACAGCCTTAGAAACCCTAAGGGGTCGTTATGAGTCAGAATCGACTCCCTGGCAGTGGGATTTTTTACCCAGACATTTGGTGGGAGTTACAAAGATTATGGCTAGAAGAACCATACCAAGTAATTCCCTGTACCACAATAGTTACAAACTCGGTAACTGCTTCTTGTTATTCCAGGACAAGAGAAAGCCAGAAGACTTCTGAAAACAAAGGTAGTATACTGCATGTAAACTTTCATCAGCCAAACCATCTAATGCAGAACAGAAGATCAATTACTCTTAAACTCTAACACCTATTCCAGGAATTCTTAAATAGGGAAAATAGATTTTTATATGACATATTACATCTGAGAAATACTGTACGATATACTCATCTGTCAGTTTGTCATACTGTGGTAGTTTGTGTGTTGCTGTGAGGCTGGAAACTGCCACTGGTATTTCAAATGCCAGCAGGGTCACCCATGGTGGACAGGTTTCAGTGGAGCTTCCAGACTAAGACACACTTGGAAGAAGGATGAGGCCATCCACTTCTGAAAAAACTGGCCACTGAAAACCTTATGAATAGCAGTGAAACACTGTCAGATATACTGCTGGAAGATATGCTAGACTTGATAAAGATCACTATAAACCGAGTAGAAATGGCATTTTGAATTTGAATTATTTGATATTTTATCTTAGATTTGGTTCATGAGGAATAAAAGATTTTCCCAGATAAAATGTTGTTAAGAAGAATATAGGACTGAATTAATAGTTTTTTTTCTCTCTTCTGCTTTATAACTAGGATATTTTATAAGTTGCCATGAGCCGGGGGCCAACTCCCTGGCAGCTCACAACAACAGGTATTTGAAGCTCCCACCCCGTCCACCCTCCTAATCCATAGGCAAACACTGATCTGCTCTATGCACTATACATTCATATGAGTCTCTGAGCAATTTATATAAATAAGATCATGCAGTGTATACTCTTTCTTGCCAGGCTTCTTTCACTCAGTACAACTGTTTTGAGATTCATCCATGCTATTGCATTTATCAGGATATCAGTCTGTTTTGTGGCTATATCACAATTTGCTTATCCATTCACTTCTTGAGGGACATTTGAAATGTTTCTACCAATATTCACACCAATATTTGCAACGTGTAGCTCTTTTGTATTTGCTAATGAGAGGGTGGTGTGGTGGTTAAAGCATTGGACTGCTAATGAAAAGGTTGGCAGTTCAAACCCACCAGCTGCTCTGTAGCAGAAAGATGAGGAACTCTCTTTCCTTAAAGATTTATGGGCCTGGAAACCCTATGGGGCAGTTCTACTCTGCCCTTCATTATGAGTCAGATTCACTCAATGACAGAAATAGCATGAATGCAAAGTAGTATCTCTTTGTTGTTTTAACTTGATTTTTTAATTACTAATGAGTTTGATTGTCCCTTCATATATTCATTTGCCTCTTTGCTGAGTTGGCTGTTGGGATTCTCTGTGTATTTATTGGCTTTACATGTTGCAAATAGATTTTTCCCATCTTTTATCTGTCTGTTCAGTTTGGTCTGGTGTCCCTCGTTGTAAATAAATCCTTTATTTTGATATAATCAATTTAATCCTTGTGGCTTGTGGCTAATGCTTTTTCAGTCATATTTTAGAAGTGCTCTCCTAAACATACTTACAAAAAAAAAAAAAAAAACCTCACTGCCATTGAGTTAGGGGTTTCTGAGGTGGCGTCTCAATGGAAGTGGATTGCCCAATCTTCCTCTGGAGGAGTGGCTGGTGGGTTTAAACCCTCAGCCTTCGAGGGCACATAACAACAACTTCTGGTTAGCAGTCAAATGCCTTAGGCACTATGCCACCAGAGCTCCCCTCCTAAACCTAGGTGACAAATATATTCTTCTACATTGTTCCCAACTAAATTTATTATTTTGTCTTTCATATTTAGCATTTCTAAACCATCTGGAATTCACTTTTTATATCTGATAAAGCAGGGATCAGGTTTTATTTTTTCTATATATACCAAGTAAGTTTTCTTAACATCATTTATTGAACAGTCTGAAATTCAATATTTTAGTCTAGTAGCCTAGTGCCTAAGGCATTTGACTGCTAACCAGAAGGCTGGCGGTTCAAACCCACCAGCCACTCCTGGGAAGGAATACTGGGTAATCTACTTCTGTAGTGATACTGCCTCAGAAACCCAAGGAGGGGTCGTTATGAGTCAGATAGACTCGATGGCAGTGAGTTAGTATGTATTGACTTCAGAGCCCTTGTTTATCTTCCTCTGTGTAATCAAATATCACTCAGGAAGCCTAAAGTTATAGCATTTAGTGGTTAATATGGTGTTTCTCAAACTCTCTGTGTTAGTGAATACTTTTCATCATTTTCCACAATCATTATAGAAAGTTGTCTTTTCATATATTAACATACTCCAATCATTTGTTCCTAAACCAATAAGATATCCCACTATATATGCTATAAGTAATTTAATATCTGAAGAGAAATTATCCCTTCATTTCTATTTCTGTAATTCTCTCCATAGGAATTCTTCTGTCTTAATTTTTCTATACCTTTAAACAATTATTTTAGTTGATAAAAAATAAACACCTTTTGAATTATATTAAAGTTATAGATTTATAAGGAGCTCTGGTAGCATAGTGCCTAAGGCACTTGACTGCTGACCAGGAGGCTGGCAGTTCAAACCCACCAGCCACTCCTCAGAAGGAAGGTTGGGCAATCCTACTTCTGTAGTGATACTGCCTCAGAAATCCAAAGAGGTGTCACTATGAGTTGGGGCTGACTCGACGGCACACAACAACAACAACAATAGATTTATATGGGAGAAATTTAGAATGAATATTGAGTTTTCTCAAGGAGCTGTGGTGGTGTAGTGGCTAAAGTATTTGACTGCTACCTGGAAGGTTGGAGGTTCAAACCTACCAGCCGCTCTGTGGAAGGAAGATGGGGCAACCTACTTCCATAAAGATTACCACCTTGGAAACCCAATGGGGGTCTCTATGATTTGGAATCAACTCGATAGCAGTAAGTTTTTGGTTTACTGAGTTTTCTCATATAAGAAAAATGATTTCTATTTATGCAAGATTGTGTGCCTCTGCAAGGTTTACAGTTATAGACTTTGCATTTTTCCTGCAAAATTTACATTACCATTTGAAACTTAAATTAAGATAAAATTTTAGTCTTTGACTGACTTCCTCTCTTTTGGACAATGGAATCTCTTCATACACTTGTTTTCAATAAGCAAAATTGCAATTCCAAGCAAGCATCTTATAAGCAAGTACTTATCTGTATTTTAGAGGTGTGGAATCACCTCAAACTCTGTACCCCAGTACCTTTCACTAGAAGTCCTCACCAGAAAAATTACCCGTTGTTTAAAGCAGTATAACACTGAAGGAAACCTGGGGTTATCAGCTGCCTTGCTCTCAGTTGGTAAACATACCCCAGCTCTTTCTAAAGAAATTGATTGCTCTAAGTCTGAGGCAGTAGTTAGCAAATGTTTTCTGTGAAGGGTCAAATAGTAAGTATTTCAGGCTTTATAGGCCATATGGTCTCTGTCACAGCTACTAAATTCTGCTGTTACAGCACAAAATCAGCCAAATAAAATATATAAACAGTTGTGTTCCAGTTCCTTTATTTATAAAACCCAGATTTCGCCTGCATGATGTAGTCTGCTGCCTCCTTTCTCTAAGACACTGACTCTCATTCCTGAATTTTCAATAAAACACCTGAGGAACTTCTGAAAATGATCTCTATGCTCTTCCCCCAGAAAGTCTGATTTATTTGATGTAGCATTAGCACTTCTGAATCAGTAACTGAGAAAGCAGACAAGAACCACATTTGTGAGGTATTTTCTCAAAGTTTATCTAGTGTTAGATTTCGCAAAATAACATCTGTTGTTGTTATGTGCCATCAAGTCAGACCCGGCTCATAGTGACCCCTCCTTGGGTTTCCGAGGCAGTATCACTACAGAAGTAGATTGCCCCATCTGCCTTCCGAGGAGTGGCTGGTGGGTTTGAACCGCCAGCCTTCTGGTTAGCAGTCAAGTGCCTTAGGCACTATGCTACCAGAGCTCCCAAAATAACGTCTGAGGCACTTGTTAAAGCTAAAGATGACAGTGTCCCATTCCACACCTACTGAATCCCAATCTCTAAGGAAGTACCCAAGCCCACTGCCATCCAGTCACTTCTGACTCATAGTAACCCTATAGGACAAAGTAGAACTGCCCCCATAGGGTTTCTAAGGCTGTAAATCTTTACAGAAGCAGACTGCCACATCTTTCTCCCACGGAGCTGCTGGTGGTTTCAAACTGCCAACCTTTTGGTTAGCAGCCAAACGCTTTACCACTGCTCCACTGGAGCTTGTTTTTTACTTCATTAGGAAGAGAAACTTCTATAAAAAATTTCTGTTATAATAATCATCAAATGCATAATGTATTTATAATGTTTTGATCAATTGTATACTAACCTTCATTGTAACAAAAATTCACAAGGAAAAATTTAACCCTTAAATCCTTGTGCCCACAGGCACAGAAACTATTTTAAAATTTCAACTCACATACATAAAGTATTTTGGTTTTGTTGACCTATAGTCAGCTGATCTTTGACAAAGGGCTGAAATCCATTAAATGGGGGGAGACTGTCTGTTTAATAAATAGTGCTGGTAAAACTGGATATCCATTTGCAGAAAAATGAAACAAGATCTGGACCTCACACCATATACAAAAACTACCTCCAGATGGATCAAAGACTTAAATGTGAAACCTAAAACTATAAAGTTCCTCAAGGAAAACCCAGGGGAAAATTTAGGGGCCCTAATATATGGCATATATATATTAGGGCCCCTAAATTTGCCCCTAGGTTGGGAGCCCTGGTAGCATAATGGCTAAGACACTTGCCTGCCAACCAGACGGCTGGCGGTTCAAACCCACCAGCCACTCCTCGGAAGGAAGGTTGGGCAATCCTACTTCCGTAGTG
>NW_006922568.1:413023-414201 GCF_000298275.1 Orycteropus afer afer
AACAGACATATGCACACCCATGTTCATCGCAGCACTATTTACAACAGGCAAAAGATGAAAACAACCTAGCTGTCCATCAGCTGAGGAATGGATAACCAAATTATGGTACATACACACAATGGAATACTATGCAACCCTAAAGAATAACACACAGACTCCCTCTGTCTCAGCCCTCACCACTCCCTTCCTATGGTGCGCGTATTCTTTGCAAGTCCCCTACTAGAGCAGCTGTCTTGGGGGAAGGAAACCGCCTTGTTTGTTGCTGTGTTTTTCTTTTGTCTCATTTGGGCAGGCATGGGAAGGGGAAGAACTCATCCAGTACCTTCATGCTCCCACCCCTCAACTGCATATCTAGTGCTACCCTTTCCCCCATAGAGGGTAAGGAGCCTCTGAGGCTCTAAGACCACCAGAGAGAAATAGCCCTCTAGTCCCCCAAGCTGAAATTGAGGGTCTTCATCTCCTAATATCCCCTCCCCCTCCTTCATAGAAGGGAGGAGGAGGCAGCCAGGATCCTGAGCTCCATTTTATAGACGGACACTGGATGCTCAAGGCCCAGGGTGTGGCCAAGAGCAGGGTCCCATGAGTCTAAGCCCAGTTCTGTGGTTTTGCTGCCTTTTCCCTGTGGCCAGTCTCAGAAGTGTTAGCATCACCTCTCTCCCCTCTCCTCCCTCTGGTTTCTGGGATCTCTACACCCTGTTTCCTCCACTCTAGCTGCCACTATTGGGAGGGGAGGTATTGTGTCAGGAACTGAGGGGAGAGGTGGGGAACATGGATGTCCCACCCCAACTTAATGCCTTTTATTGTTTGGGGGGGCCATTTGAGTCATGTATGGTACCGATCAATAAAGAGACTTTTCAGTTAAAAAAAAAAAAGAATAACATAGAATCTGCAAAAGACCACATAACGTGGATGAACTTGGAGGACATTATGCTGAGTGAAATAAGTCAATCACAGAAGGACAAATATTGTATTAGTATGCTATTGTAAAAAGTCAAGGAAAGATTTATATATGGAAGGAAATTTTCTTTGTTAGTTACCAGGGGTGGGAGGAGAGGGGAGGGAACACTATTACATAGGTAGAGACAAGTATTGATTTGGGTGAAGAGAAGGGCAATGTACCAAATGTGAGTGATCAACACGGTGGCATTGAGGAAGAAGAAGACATAGAGAGGTACATG
>NW_006922568.1:414506-416008 GCF_000298275.1 Orycteropus afer afer
AGCCACTCCTCAGAAGGAAGATGGGGCAATCTACTTCCATAGTGATACCACCTTGGAAACCCAAGGAGGGGTTGTTATTAATCAGGTCCGACTCAACAGCACATAACAACAACAACATATACCATACACCCACATGTATATGTTAGTATATGTCAAGTGGCATGCATTTTTCAGCATTTGGGCTGTGCTTACCTTTTGGCTATTATGAATAATGTTGTTATGAATATTAATGTTTAAGTATACTTGTTTATTTTTTTATAGTAAATATTCAATAACTCAAGAGTGAAGCTTCAGGTACAGCTCAATCTAGGGATTAAATATTGTGGACAAATTTCTCTATAGCTGATTATCTGCCTTACTTTTTGGCCCTTGGTTTCTTTGGCAGGAAGTTTCTTCCCTTGTTCTCAAGTGATGGCTGCTAACAGTTCCACAAGCTACACAATTTCTCTTTTTCATCCACCAGCAAAGACAATCTTTCCAAGTAGTTCTCATGAGAGAAGGGAGTATAATTCCCAGAACTTTTGCATTTCAAAATGGAAATTTTTTTCTGTGTTATAAATCTATCATTTTATCAATCAATGGCAAATATCAAGGAATACACTAACACATCCCCGAATGTGGTGATAGGGGTAGGATCCATCTCATCCAAACTACTTGGCTAAGAATTGGAAATTGAGTTTCTTATAGAAAATTAGGATATTTCTAGAAGGAGGGAAAGGTGAATGGATAAAAGAAAGAGTAAACATCTACTAATGTTACATAGCACAATATACATTTTATGTAAATACACACTTAGCTATAGTATAAATTTGCTCTGAGTGTGTGTATATAAGGAGTTCTGGAGTGGTGCAAACACTTCATGAGTTTAGTTGCTAACCAAAGGTTGGCAGTTCCAGACCACCCAGAGGCATTTCAGAAGAAAGGCCTGGTGATCTACTTCTGAAAAATCAGCCATTGGAAAGCCTATGAAGCCCAGTTCTTTGAAACAAGGGGATCACCATGAGTTGGAATTGACTCAATGGCAACGGGTTATATGTATATAAATCCATGGAACACCAAATTCATGTACGTCAAACTGGTAAAGATGGACTTCTGAGCAAATTGTAAAAAATGATAGATCTAAACTTTCAAGTAATGACAAAATGAGATTTCAATTTTATTAGTAGGTATTTTTACGGGAATACTATATTTGTGTATTAAGGAGCTCTGGTGGTGTAGTGGATAAGGCATTTAGCTGCTGTGGTGTAGTAAATTACCTGGTATGGCTTTTTCTAGCCATAAGTCTTTGTAAACTCCATGGTGGAATTTGCTATGAGCAACTGAGGAGCTCCTGATTATAAAAGTTATCCACCTGGGGTATTTCTGTTGGGCGTGGCACAAAGCATTGTTCTGGGAGGTTCGCTCTCTCTCAGGTGCTTAGAATTCTGATGTTATGATTGGCTAGTTTGGCCACTCTGCCAGGCTCAAAAGGAGGCCTCCTAGAGGTAGAGGGCTCTCGGACT
>NW_006922568.1:417243-418496 GCF_000298275.1 Orycteropus afer afer
CACAGTATCAGAACTCTAAGCATGTGTGAGAGCGTGGGAACCTCCCAGAACATTGTATTGTGCCACGCCCAACAGAAATAACCCAGGTGGATAGTTCCTCAGTTGCTCATAGAAAATCCCACCTTGGAGTTTACAAAGACTTATGGGTAGAAAAGCCACACTAAGTAATTTACTACACTGCACAGTTCAATTTCAGGGTATTAATATGGAGCTGTATCTCTGAATTCTCTAATATGATATTTTATTTGGGAAATAATAGTGAAACTGCACAAATTGTTAAGTATAAAAGAGAAACTGTGACAATGTCAGGTTAACTAAGCAGACAATATTCATCAATATTCCCATGGTGTTACACGATTTTACAATTTTTCCTACGTCACTGTTTATAGCACAGTATCATTTTGTAGATAAGTATCCTGAGACTTTGAGAAGTCACGTGAATGATCTGTAGCTCAGTAAGTGGAAAGTACTTCAGTGACAACACAAACCCAGTCATTCTAAACCCATATCCTGTACAATATACTTTTCTCCTATGTCTAAAATATTACTGACAATATATAAAACCATCATTCATATTTGTTTTGGTTACTTTGTGCTGCTCTAACAGAAAATACCACAAATGTGTGGCCTGAACAAACAGGAGGTTATTCTCTTATAGTTTTGGAGGCTAGAAGCCTGGGATCAAAGTGCCAGGCTCTAGGGACTGGGTGAAAACCCCTCGACCTTGGGCTTCAGCTCTGACTCTTGCTCCTGGCCTACTGGAGCTGGAGGTGTCTCATAGCTCTGGAAGCTGCTGGCTGATGAGGCTCAGAAACCCAAGGTCAGCAAGTTAAAACCACATGGCAGGTTACTTCTGTTGGAGAGTTACTAAGGCAACTTTAGAACTGCCCCAGAGGCTGTAAATCTTTACAGAAGCAGACTGCCTCATCTTTCTCCTGCAGAGCAGCTGGAGGGTTAGAACCACTTACCTTTTGGTTAGCAGCCGAATGCTTTAACCACTATGCCACCAGAGCTCCTCACTCTGTACATAAGAAAGACCTATAAATGGCCTGAGGAGCTTGTTAAGTTAGCCAATGGTATTGGACTGTTTCTGCTCTGCACATTTTCAAAGTTACCCTACCAAATCTCATACGTGCTTTAATCTATCACATTTGGCAGTGAGGAGTGAGCTCTGGTAGCATAGTGGCTAAGGCACTTGACTGCTAACCAGAAGGCTGGCGGTTCAAACCTACCAGCCACTCCTTGGAAGGAAG
>NW_006922568.1:418596-422656 GCF_000298275.1 Orycteropus afer afer
TCCGTAGTGATACTGCCTTGGAAACCCAAGGAGGGGTCACTATGAGTCGGGTCCAACTTGACGGCACATAACAACAACAACAACAATTGTACAGTTTGACATACATTTTGATGCATTTTCAAAGATTGTGAAATATCAAAGAGATACACCTAACCTATTCAGTAGAAAGCCATTTATATTTTTTTCTCAGATTTGTGTATTGCACCTTAAGTAGAATTAAATTCTGTATGATTTCCATTGATTCTAAATATGTACGATTCCATTGGTTCCTACATGTATAAGAGATTACACAATGTTAAAGTCTGTATGATATCTGCACGTACTCCTTATTTATCGAGTATCTCATTATCTGATAGTTCTTGTTTATAGCAATACTTAAAAGTCTACTATCTGACTATTTTGTGCATTATAGATGAATATCTGTCAGTAATGAACACTGAGGTTCCTGATGGAGTCCTTGACTGGTGGACCCCATGTGCACATAGAAAGGAAACTCATATTGCACAGTATTTTAACTGCCCAGGAGGAGGAAGGGGCGTGGTCTCCCCAAACTGCTGGGGTGCCAGGTGGAGTGGAAGGGGTGCTGGAGTGGGGCTGGCAGGGGCAAGACACTGCCTAGCAGGTCCTGAGTGACCACAGGGGGCTGAAGTATCCTGAAGGTGGGCTGCCCTCCAGGCTGGGGTGTATGCAGGACTCTGGGGTCTGACCCAAGCTCCCAGCACCAAAAGGGCCAGGTTGTGGTCAGAAGGAGCCCTGAGATGGGGCACTTGGGTGCCTGGGGTCCATAGGAGCCTCCATAGGAGCCCATGTCAACTGGCCAGCATCTATGAAGCCCCTTAAGCTTCCTAGATGCCCCCTCCTGGGTGGGGACTGTTGAGGGTGAGGCAGGTGATCTGGGTGGGGATGGGGCCAGCAGGTGAATGGCCAGCGGCAGCTGCAGTTTTAGATCAAGATCAGAGGCTGGGCCAGGCCATCACAGCCTTGGAGAAAGCTCTGGATTGTTGATTCTCATGGTGACATGAGGATGGAGGCAGGCAGACCGCCCAGAGACAGCTGGGGGATGCTCAGGCAAGGGGCCTGTGCAGGGCCCAGCCAGCAGCATGCACTACCCCCTGCAGCCACCCAGGCCCTCCTGCCTGTGTTGGATAGGGACCCCCTGCCCTCAACAAAGGCACCAAGGGCATTTGGAGGTCACTGAGGGAATGAGTTCCGGGCCACACATCCTGAAAATATGATGAGACAAGGAAAGGGAGGGGACCATGGGAATGGGGAGGAGGTAGCTCTTGAGCCACCCTGAGTCTGGAACACTGGGCAGCCCTCCTCTTCAAATGGCAGTGTTGGCCAAGCTCTCCTGAGGTGATGTGGGGGAGAGGTAGGCTGCCGGGGCAGGTGACCTCAGCAGGGGCCTACAAGGACGTTCACAGTACAGGTGTGGCTCTGTGTGTGTGTGAGAAAATGTGGTCATTCTCCATTTTTGCATAATGCCAGTTTTCACGTAACAACCTGGTCTTTGGAACCTAACTATGTCGATTCAGTGAGGAGTAGCTGTATGGTAAGAGCATATGATGGTTTTAACATTTCAAATACCTTTACCATATGTATAGTGACACATTATATATCAAAGGAAAAACTCAATCCAGGGAGTCACATGAACTTGTATCTGAACACAGTTTCAAGAGTACAAGTTATGTAATTCTGGGCACACACTTTGGTGTGCTTCTGTTTCTTCTGTAAAAGAGAATCATAACACCTATTGTTTTAATCCAGATCCTCCAAAAACCAGCCATCATGAGGGGATTCAGCTTACAAGGATTTTATGAGGGGAAATGCCTGTGAGAGAAAATGGGGAGCTGCCTGGCGGAGGCCAGGAGAGCCATCAGATCATATACACACTGACCCCAAGGAAAGCAGCTCTGGGGGAAGCATCTTTGGTCACTGTGCACTCCACAGAAAGTTCAAGAGGGGCTGCAGAAGGTTCTCAAGCTAAATTCTTCAGCCAGAGGAATCCCCCATCTCCCAGGAAAGAGCCTCTTGTTCTAGAACCGCTGTCATACTCATGACTGGCTATGAGCAGCACCTGGGAAATATGGCCTAGACAAAATACCAATGGTCCTCCAGTCAATTTGATTCATGCTGATCCCATGTCTTTTAGAGTAGAGCTGTGCTACAGAGGTTTTCAATGGCTTTAATCTTTTGGAAGCAGATAGCCAGGTCTTTCTTCCAAGGGGCCTCTGGATGGGTTCGAACCAACAACCTTCTGGTTGGTAGCTCAGCACTTAACTGTTTTTGTACCACCCAGAGATCCTGGGAGGGAATATAAGGCAATGGGTTTCAGAGTATAGTGACCAGGATCCTTGGTCAATTATACACCTTGTCTGCTGGGCACATTCTCATGGCCACCACACCTACCTTGCAGGTTTATTGTGAAATTGGAAATGGCCTAGGTTAATTGGATGGTTCAGTGTGCTTGACGTATATGATACATGTTCAATAAATCAGAGCTATTGTGGTATCTCATTTGTGAACTCCTTATCAGAATAAGTCTCTGAAAGTCATAGGATACATATTATTTAATTCTCACAAAACTTTCCTGCACACTCTACAAAGGAGAAACCTGAAAATCAGAGATATCAGGTAAGATGGCAAGGCTGCACTTGTAATGAAGGCAGAATCGGGGCCTGTGTAATTCCAAGCAAGGCCCATTTCCTCTTATCATGAAAGAGAATCGCATCAGAGTGTTTCCCTGGGGAAGAAGGTTCCAGACTTAGTTGTGAAAGACAAAAGTCCTTCCTGTCCCTCTGTCCCCTGTCCAACCCTGGGTGGTGAGTTGTCATTGCCCCCCCAACTCCACAAAACCAGAGAGTTCCATCCCAGTCATTGTAACTTTGCCTTTTGTCCATTCATTCCCTACTCTCACCCAAACCTTTCATTTGCAAGGTTTAGGTGCAAGAAGGACAAGGGTCTCTTTATCAAACGTACCCAGGAATTAGCATGTCTCCCTCCCGAAAACACAATGGCTTGTACCTGTCAGCACCTCGGATCTTCCAACACCCTAAAGAGAAAGGCTGAACTCGGAGGCAACAGCATCCATCCCAGGGACCCCACTTTGCTATTACCGCCATTGTTTAGGGAAAGGACATTTGATCTGCTGTCGAGGGACAGCTTCTTGCTGGCTGCTTTGCCTGCTGGGGTGGGGACTGGGGGGAATAGGACTGACTCTTGTCACTTTCACAAACCGCCAATTCCCTCCACACCTCCCCTCCAATCGTCTAACTTCCACTTCAGCCTTCACTCCTGACCTCGCTCATTCCTTGGCTGATACCCCAAACACCACTCCACTCAAGTGTCTTTAGCGCTTTGAGGGTTTCTTTCTTTCCCTACTTTCATATTTTTATTGCAGTTGTGTCTCAGCAGGGCATGATGCAAACACATGGACTTGTCTGCCAACCTGAACTGAACTCATTAAATTTTATTATGTTGCTGTCAATTTGATCCGGAATACAGGATCATTAATTTATGAGAATAACTTGTGATATAAGTGGTTATAACTGGCTTTACCCTCTACCTTCTTAGGGATGATTATGCTGCTGTTCCTGCTGATAATACGTTTTCAAAGTTATTTCTTGAGTATTAAACGTGTTCTGGGTAATTTACATATAGTTTCTAATTTTTAAAAACAAGCCAGAGAAATTGTGGCTAGAGGGATAATAAGTGAATTGCCAAGGCCCTGACATTTGTGTCAGAGCCTGCACTGTCATCAGGGCTGTCTGGATACGAAGTACTCGCTTTCTCTGTTCTATCGCCCTCCCCTTTTTTGTGTGCTCACAAAGTTGCTAAGCCATAAAAATTATCAGAGGTTATGTGTTTAAAGCCAAAAGCTTGACGAGTCCAGGACACTTCTCCAAAAGGGCTCGCTTGGATTTTATTGTAAACACAAGGCCATTTCAGATGGTTTCTTCTTTCATAAATAACCTACCTAAGGGTTCTCAGGGAGCTCTGGTAGCATAGTGGCTAAGACACTTGACTGCTAACCAGAAGGCTGGCGGTTCAAACCCACCAG
>NW_006922568.1:422756-426933 GCF_000298275.1 Orycteropus afer afer
TTGACTGCTAACCAGAAGGCTGGCGGTTCAAACCCACCAGCCACTCCTCGGAAGGAAGGTTGGGCAATCCTACTTCCGTAGTGATACTGCCACGGAAACCCAAGGAGGGGTCGCTATGAGTCGGGGCCGACTCGACGGCACATAACAACAACAACAACAAGGGTTCTCTACTTAATGACCTTCTAAACCACTGACAAATGAAATGAAATATCCCTGACCTGGTATCTTCCACACACCATGGCTAGAGGATTGAACATGTTGGTCAATTTTTCACTCAGTGTGCAGACAGTAAGGAGTGCTCTGCTGTTGCCTTTTAAACGTTCCCCTAATATCGGGTTATGCCACCTGATGGCAATTTGCCTTTGCACCGTTTTGCTTGTCACAATGCTTCCCAAACATTAAGTCGCTGCGACTAGAGAAGGGCTTCCAGTGGTTCCCCGGCTCAGTAGACGGCCTGTCCCTTTATTCTTCCTCCCCATTACACTTACGCCCTCCCTCATCTTTCCTCTCAAACTCACCAGGGATAATTCAGCAAGAAATGCAAATCTTCATTCTTTTCTTCCTACACATGTCCACACTTTAGCAGACTTTGTATCTGATGAAATTATCATTTGTTGTTTTAGGAACATGCTCTCTTTGCAGCTCTTATATAACAGTCTTTTATTTTTGCTTAGGATGTGTCTCCTATTGGTACAAATAGTAAATTTTTTTTTTAAATAACTGGTTAACATTGAATTCCTAGACATTATAGTTCAGCATGAATATCTCACATGGTATAAAACAAGTACAGTGCCATTCTAAATGTTGTTGTTGTTATATGCCGTCGAGTCAGCCCTGACTCATAGCGACCCCTCCTTGGGTTTCCGAGGCAGCCTGCTGGTTAGCAGTCAAGTGCCTTAGCCACTATGCTACCAGAGCTCCCATTCTAAATACACAACAAAAATACTTCGCATCTACACAAACAGCCTATCTTGTCCAAACATAGGTCAAAATTATATATAAAAGCTTCAAAACAGGAGAAACTGCTCCGTTTACACTATTCCAGGAAAAATGGATCGTTAACTTGTGATTCTAAAGATAAGACCTCTTAACTCTTTGCTTCAATTTCTTGTTAGAAATTCACCTGCATGAACTCTTCAGTAAAGCAGCTTTCCTATTACACCCTTTTAGAGAAAAGCTTCATGTCCTCTATGCTGACTTGGAAATTGCAGCGACTTTTTCTTGATAGGAAATGCTGCTTCATTGGGAACTGCTCTTTTATGTTATTTAGTCTTTATCAATCACACTTTTAAACGAACCTGCTGCTCTGGAGAGAGAGGGCTGGTTAATGAAATGGAAAATGACTCCAAAGGGTCTTTCACAATCTAGCCTATTGAAAGCATTGGGTCCTCCCACCCCCAAGGTCCCAGAGGAAACCCTTTTCTAGTACTACTGGACCGATTCTTGGCATCACTTATCTAAAAAAGAAAAAACGTCATCCTAAGAGAACTATCCATTTTCAATCAAGCTTGCCTTATTATTCATCAAAATACATAGTGAAAGTTAGTTACTCCCTTCCAATTACCCAGAAGACTGAATTTCTGTTACATTTTCAAAGAAATATCTGAATAGCAACTTTTTTTTTAATTATAGTTGACTTTGTTCCCCACATAAACATATCCATAAGCATTTACTTCAAAACAGGCAACTGAAGGAAAGAATACCATAGAACAGGCAATGGAAGAAAGAATACAGAATCATTATGCAAGTAACGCTATAAGCTTTGCAACGGAACTGCTATAGCTGTTTCTCTTATGTACCCTTGGAGAAAAACAACAGTAATATCATTTTCTCAACCGATTTCCAAACCATCCCCCAAACTAGGATTTTTCTTGCTAAGAAGCTATCACCGAGGTTATGGCTACTAAATTTTCCCCAAAAAATTTCTGGGAAGTCTTTTTTTTACAGAACTAAACACTCCAAACATGTCTTTGAAGATCTTTTATTTATTGTGTACTTATTAGTTGACATGAGAAAGCTTTTTGATGCAGATGTTTTCACTCATTACACATTTACAGAACTTCAGTAGATCACATGTTGAAAGTCTCCCAGGAAATATTTTATGAACTAAGGCAAAATCTTTTCCTGGGGCGTGGTCCACCTTCTTTATCATCATCTTCAAGTTCTGGATCATCCAATACATCAGCCCCACTGCTACTGCTTGGACTACTGCTTCTATTAGCAACCCCTGCAGAATGGGAGGAAGCAAACATGAAGCCATCAGGTGTATGTCTCGGAAGGTCGGCCTTGTCTTCTTGGGCTTTTGCTTGTTTCACCTCCACTGCTTCATCAGAACAACTTGGAAAATGATCTTCTGGCTCAGAAGTTTCCGGTGGTGGCATAAGCACTTCTCCATCCTCTTTATCTTCCTTAAAAGACATTTCTCCCATCTCCCGAAAGGTTTTGGCATCTTTTTCAATTATTTTGTTATACACTATGGCATATAAATTCTTCTGTATTTGACTTTGTCTCTCTTTCTCTTCATCATATCTAATCTTCAGTCCTTTGAATGTCTGAACATATTCAATCGATTCAAGTGCCTTATAAAACTTTTCAACTATATGAGCAATAAGAGACTTAATATTTTCTACTCTTATATATTCAAATAGCTCAATAACAGCTGAATTCAACATATTGTACCGAGTACCATTATTCAGAAAAGCATTTATGACTGGCTCAAAAAGATTTCCTTTGATGATGTAACAGTTATAAAGTTCATCTTGAAGGCCAACAATCCTTCTCATAAAGCGAAGAGCACCCAACACCAGGAAAGTGTGCTTTGACTTCATTAACATCAATACTCTTCTTAGTAAATCCTTGCTCAAAATATAATTTTTTATGTAATGTGCATGATGTTGTACACAAAATGTGAGCAGCTCTAAAATTATGGAAAGCAGTTGTGCTGTTTGATAATTATTGAGGGAATTTTTGTTAGATTCAGCTATACCGTCCTTTTCATATGTGTTTTCTGAAGTGGTAGCCAAAAGTGGCCCTATCAAAATACACATGCAATGTCTGTAGAAAAGATTTAAAAATTCACCTTTTTCACATTCATTAACTGCAGCTAGCATGTTCTGTGGATCAAGTAGAGAACGAAGAAGTTCCATTAAGTGAATAGCACCTCCTAATTCAGGGTCAGTATCACAGATCATTTGTTCAATTATCACATTTAGGAAAAATTTACCATGTGGACGGCACTGGAATTCTTCCATTATAAATTCCTGGATCATGAATGGACTATGCTGTATTAGAAAAACAACTATATCTATAGCAGCTGATCTCATCTGTAAATCATCCATGACTATTACAATTTTAAGAGCAGAAAGAATTCCCAGTCGTGTCAATGTTTGAAATAATGCATGCTTGCTTTCAGGTTGTAATGCCTGAGAAAATTCACAGAATTCCTTTAAAAAAAACACCAATTCACACCGTTTATCATTAGCTGTACTCTGAGCTGTTAAGAGTGCAAAAATTTCATACAAAAACTTGTGATCTTCCTGCAGTAAGCTGACTATCTTAACCTTGTTGGAAAAAATAAAAGTAGTAAGAGTAGAAAGAACATTTTCTTTAAACATGGATGGTATAGGTAGTAAGATATCACGAATGTACTGAACCTTGTAGGTCTGGTGTATTTTTTGTTTAAGTTCAGACTCTGTTATTGGTATCACTTCTTTGAACTTTGCGTTTCGGGTTAAGAATTCCCTGTGCCTATTAGGCTGAGCCAAAGCAGGATCGTATTCAAGGCATCCCACCACATCCATGATACACTCATCAGAGAACAAGACCTCGAACAGAGATGTCTTGTTGAGGAATAAGATTCCTTTTATAATTTCATGTAAACTGTGTAAGGCTTTAATGTTCTCTAGACTCTCACAAGTATGGAATAACTGCAGTAGCTTTTTAACATAGTCCTCATTTTCCAAGATCAGAGCCAGCCTTTCCCTACGGATAGGTGAGGCAAAAACCGAGTTAACTAAACCAGCAATCTGTTCAAGTTTACTGAGTTCACAATCAGGCAGGTAAACCAGGGTACTGGTATCTGGTATTGCACGAAATTGTTGTGACTCATCCAAAAGGGCTGGTGTGGTTTCGAAAAAGGGGTCTTTACCTTGAACGCGGCAAATATCCTCCCAGATCT
>NW_006922568.1:427033-429177 GCF_000298275.1 Orycteropus afer afer
GAAAACACAGCGCCAGCTGATGGTTCTCCCTTTCTGACCAAATAATCCATGACCCTGGTTGTTTCTGATAGGGCGTGTGTGGGTATATCTTTAACATCAAGATCAAAGCGCCACTGACCTCAGACCAAATTAGCAGCGACGGCTCCTGGGACATGTCCATGAAACTGCATGTGATCAACCCAGTGCCTAGGTTGTCCCATTGCTGGTTATCGTTCAGGATATAGACTTTCACGCGGGGCCGCTCAAGGGCCATGATTATCTTTGGCCTTGCCTCCTCGGCTCCAACGGCGCCGTGTTCTGTAAATTAACAGCGGCTGCCTAGCGATGGCGACGGTGGCCGAAGCGGTAGTTGGGAAAATCGAATCAGAAGGTTAAGGCAGCGGCGGCGGCACTGGCACAGGAAAGGCCCAAGGTAATCAGGGTTCTCCTGGAGTCCCTACTACTTCTCTTGTCCCCCATCTCTTGCCCTTCAACCTCCTCCCCTTCCACTTTGCCCTCCCCGCCCCCAAATTCTCTCAATATGAGTTTAAAATGAGTCTCTGAACATGTTCTAGGCTGTCTAGGAGAGCTTCATCCTGGCAGCATTTTTATTTTCCCCCAGGATTCTGCCCAAAAAGACTATAGTTGTATTACATGAACATTACGGAAGTTACTACATGAAATTGCAGAAAGATTTTCTCTAGTCCTGGAATAAACCCCGATACATGGTAATGCAGGTTGCCGCCAAGCTTAGATCTGCACCTTGCAAATGAGAACAAAGAGCATTGTTCTTTCCATAAAGGGTTTTGTCCCCCTAAACCTTTTCATTCACCAGGTGTATGGGGGTGGAGACTTAGGACCAAAGACAAAGGAAACCTTAATCACCTATGTCCCACCAAATCCACACCTGACATTCTGTGTGTCAAAGAAGTGCTGCTCAAAAAAAAAAAAAAAGCAGGAACAAGACCACTAATAGCAAGAATCCTAGAGCTTGGATCTTTCCCTGAGGCTTGGCCTATGTCTGTATCATTCACTTAGCCATCCTTTGGGGGATGATGCTGTTTACAAGAGTGGGTCAACCCCTTGCTTTGTTAAGTGCAGCCTAAAGCTCCATCCTGTAGCATAGTGTGGAATCAAACGCCCTCTCAATTGCCCAGGCCAGAAAGAGCCACTCTACTCATTCTTAGGATGGGAGTGGGCCAGAGGGAAACTGTGAGATGAAATTAGCCAAGAGTGAGTATTGACCATCACAGATCAATTGTTTTCTTTCTTTTGTTAATAATGGTCATAATAATAACCACAATAAATAAGTAATAATACTTAGGTGTTTGTTATTGTTATATAGAAAGGTAATAACATCATTGATCAAGTATAATACTTGAGTGCTTACTATGTTCGAGACACTATCACAAGAACTTAGACAAATTTTTTATTCAATTTTCAATATGACATAGTGATATAGTTGTCTTTTTAATATACCAAAAACCAAACCAAACTCACTGCCGTTGGTCTTTTTAATATAAGGAAACAAATTTAGAGAAATTAAATAAATTGCCAAAGGTCACAGGACTGAGGAACTTTGATTTGAATACATGTCTCTTTGATTCCAAAATTGGTTCTCCCAGCCAGTGAACATGCGATCCTTGTCCTCCTCTTTTTTTCCCCTACCTTCCTTTCACTTTATGTCACATTCCTCCCTCTCTATAATTTGTAATCAACACAAAATTATCAAGCCAAGATGAAAGTCACACACTTCCTCCTTTAGATCCACATCTGTGTATAGCCAACCGAAAAAATAGAAGCTTGGCTATAACAACTCTATTAAATATAATTTTAATAGTAACCAAGTTGATTTTTGATGTTGCAGCAACTTTAGCAGTTTCGTTTTAAAAAAATATTTTCCAAAATTTAACCCTGTTGTGACAAGGGAAAGACTGAGAATGGGCCACATTAAGCTCATTTGCAGTTGAAAAGTCTTATTTGTACCAATGACTTTATTTTACATAGCGTCAGAGATGTGTGGCAATTCTCAAGTACTAAACAAAAACCTCTTCCACACAGCTTTTTTGCAGTGTCACCTCCAGGAGATTATATTACAGGAATATTGCCCAAGACAGTACAGTCGGGGCACTTGGGGAACTGAATGTAAATGATGGTCATTTTCT
>NW_006922568.1:442022-444995 GCF_000298275.1 Orycteropus afer afer
TGTGCAATCATTCTGCCTAGTCCGCCATCTTGCCCCGCCTCTCTGTGTAAGTCCCTTTTATATGCATTATTTACTTTCTCGTTTAATCCTCACACAATAATGGCCCTAGGAAGATATTATCACTACCCCTACCATACTGAACAGGAAAGAAATAGAAATTCCAGGAGAACAGGCACTTGGGTCAAAGCCCTGCAGTAAGTGATGATTCTGGGATTGGAACCCAGGCCTGTGAAGCTCCCACTCTCCCCTTTCTCCTTTACCCTGCTCTCTCAGACTGCACATGCCCTGTCCTGGCAGATAATTAAAGCGATGCCATCGTTGCAAATTTATATCTCCACCTTTTATTTGTGAAGGAAAATCTTCTGAGACCAGGTCAGAATCCAAATAGACTAGGAGCTCTGGTAGCATAGTGGCTAAGACACTTGACTGCTAACCAGAAGGCTGGCGGTTCAAACCCACCAGCTACTCCTCGGAAGGAAGATGGGGCAATCTACTTCCATAGTGATACTGCCTCAGAAACCCAAGGAGGGGTCGCTATGAGTTGGGTCCGACTCAATGGCACATAACAACAACAACAATCTTAAGACTCAGAATCCCTCTCCTGTTTTGGATGCCTTCCTCGCTCTAGCCTCCTCCCTGTGACCTGAAGGTAATACGGGGTAGTTCTTGCTGATGCTGCCCTAGCATTAAATACGTTTAGGCGAGGATCTTGTAATCCATCCACATTTCATGACCACAAAGGGCTTACTTTATATAATTCTCAGAGTTATTTTAGAAGATAGTAAAGGAATGAGTCACACATTTCAAAACTTTCAGTATATGTCATTCAAACAATTTGCATCCATTTAGAATATTTGGATTTCTAAATATTCTACATAAAACGAGAGAGCACGTCTTTCATCGTAGAAAGAGCAAGGTGGGGATTTTTTATTTTTTTGAAGTAGCTCCAACACGGAATTACTCAAATGTATCTGTGCTCAGATTTCCAACCGCAGAATCACTTGTCTAAAATGCGCATGCATGTTCTTCTCTATACATTCTCCAGGTTACTTGTTTCCTGGAATATATGTTGTCTTTTTTGGTAAGTCTCCTGGGAATATCTGAAACATAGACGAGTGGAGTCAACTCCATTCTTCCCATTGCTCAGGTCAAAAATTTAGAGCCCTTCTTGGCTTTCGCCTTTGTATTAGTTTCTGCATTCAGTCTTCTTTATGTGCTGTCTGCCTGACTTTCAAAATACATTCAGAATCCTTCCAGTTCTCAGCACAGCAATCGGCGTCACCACCAGTGTCAAAGCACCATCATCCCTGATTTGTAGTAGTCTCCTCCCCTGGCATCTGCCTTTTCCCTCAATAATATATCTCACAATGGGCAGGAGGGATTTCTTAAAAAAACTAAGTCATATGCTGGCACCCCTCTGCTCAACATCAGTGGGTTTCTACCTTTCTCAGAATAAAAGCCGAAGTTCTAACTGGTCGTCTAGTGTGCCCAACGAGATAGGTCACTGTCTGAGCCCCTCAGCTGGTAGTTTCCCTCTGCCTCATCCTATACCAGTCATGCCGGCCTTCTTGCTGTTTTGGAAGCACACCGGTCACACTCCTGCCGTAGGGCCTTCACACATGCTCTTCCTTCTGCCTGGACCACTCTGTTCCTCAGTAACCATGGGCTCACATGTTTACCTGCTTCATAAACTTCTTCACATGTCCATTCCTCCCACGACCCTGTGAACTTTTCCCTGACCGCCTCTTTAAAACTGCAGGGACCTCTCGTCTATCCCCACCCATCCCCAGGATTTCCTGTTTCCCTTTTTTGATGTATATTTTCTCCATAGCATGCAGCATCAGCAGACTATTTTGTACTTTATTCTGCTTCCTGCAACCAAGCTGTAAGCTGCATGAGGGTTATAATATTTTGTTTATTTCGCATGGTATAGTAGCTGCTCAACAATTATTTGTTTACTAAGTACATACATGAGTAAAAATCTTTCTAGGATGATTTCTAACAATTCATGCATTTATTCCTCACATATTACTGAGCAGCCCTGTGTACAGGCCCTATTCCAGGTGCTGTTGTTGTTGGAGGCCATTGGGTTGACTCTGATCCCATGTGACAGAGTAGAGCTGCCCCATAGGATTTTCTTGGCTGTAATCCTTACCGGAGCAGATTGCCAGGTCTTTCTCCCGTGGAGCCCTGGCTGGATTCAAATCACCAACCTTATGATTAGCAGCCAAGTGCGCTTAACTGATGCACCACCAGGGCTCCTTCTCTACCGGGTACTGAGGATGAAACTGTGAAATTGAAATTTGTGTCCACTCCTCTATGGAACAGATAGTTTTATCAAAAGACATTTCTAATTTACAAGATACATGTGGAATTTCCCTTGCTGCCACAGTGGCACCATTTTGGTTAGCTCTCTTCTTATTCATAGTGAACCAAAGAAGTAGCATTCTTCTAATTTAGGCTTTTCATTGCATGAGAAAGCTAAGTCTTTTCCTTGATCCTTTGTCAGCTATTCCTCACCCCCAAGTGAAATCTCGGATAGAATCTGCAGCTTTTCATCTATACTCGAATATTTAAAGAACCCTGATTTTCTAGTATTAAAATGACCTATTTCAGGTTTCAGTTTAAGTCATGTCTTGGCCAAAGCAAGTAGGAAAGTATGCCCCCCTGAGAACAAGGGGTCACTGCACAGGGTGTGGGTGAAGAATTGGGGATATGGTGCTAGCACATGCTTGGACAACTGGCATAATCCTGGACTTTCCTGAGCCCAGAGGGGTATGTAAAACCAAAAAACCCAAATCCATAGCTGTGGGGTGATGTTAACTCACAGTGACCCTATAGGACAGGGAGCTCTGGTGGCATAGTGCCTAAGGCATTTGGCTGCTGTGGTAGTTATGTTTGTGTGTCAACTTGGCTGGGCCTGGTTGAGTGGCTGGGCAGCTGGTGGTAGTTATTCCCCATGATGAGACTGGC
>NW_006922568.1:445440-448286 GCF_000298275.1 Orycteropus afer afer
AAGCCTCCAAATTGTAAGAATAAACTCCTGTTTGTTAAGGCCATCCCATTTGTGGTATATTTCTGTCAGAGTGGCACTAGGTAACCAGAACAGCTGCTAACCAGAAGGCTGGTGGTTCAAACCCACCAGCCCCTCCTTGGAAGGAAGATTGGGCAATCTATTGAGCAATCTACTTCCATAGAGGTACCGCCTTGGAAACCCAAGGAGGGGTCACTATGACTCGAGTAGAACTGCCCCATAGAGTTTTCAAGGCTATAATCTTTATGGAAGCAGACTGCCACATCTTTCTCCCGTGGAGCAACTGGTGGGTTCAAGCTGACAACATTTTGGTTAGCAGCTGAGTGCTTTAACTACTGTGCTACGAAGGCTCCAAGAGGGGTGTAAGGTCTCTCTGTATATAGAGTGTTAGAATGTTTGCACATTTAAAATATTTTATCCTCAGCCGAAAATATCATCCTCCTGTGTGTGCTTTGACGGAGCTCTGGTGGCATAGTGCCTAAGGCATTTGACTGCCAACCAGAAGGCTGGAGGTTCAAACTCACCAGCCACTCCTCGGAAGGAAGGTTGGGAAATCTACTTCCGTGGTGATACCACCTCAGAAACCCAAGGAGGGGTCACTATGAGTCAGATCCCTCTCGACAGCAGTGGGTTTTTGGGTATGTGTGCTTTGAAGCACTCCCAGCTACCATCCTGGAGTCTCAGAGGTCAGAATCACTGTAAGTATTTCCTGGGCTCCACAGGCAGCTTCCAGAGCTCTGCTGGGCTCTCCGGTGTGTGCTTGACTTCCTTGGAAGCTCTAAAGTGTTTAGCTTGCACCCTGTGGATTTGAGGGAGGAAACACGGGAAAGTGTTTTCTTTACCCAGGTGAGTTTTCCACTCTAAGTGCCATGCTCTCCTTTTTTTCTTTGTTTTAAACTCCATGATTCATAGATCTGTTCCTTTTCTGTCTGCTGACAGGATTTTTTTCTTCCTTATCTGACCTGCATCACCAGAAATATCAGTAGCTGTCTGCTTTCTGATTGTCCTACAACATGTTATATAAATAATGTTGTTGTTGTTGTTATGTGCCATTGAGTCAGACCTGACCCATAGCGACCCCTCCTTGGGTTTCCAGGGCAGTATCACTACGGAAGTAGATTGCCCCATCTTCCTTCCGGGGAGTGGCTGGTGGGTTTGAACCGCCAGCCTTCTGGTTAGCAGTCAAGTGCCTTAGCCACTACGCTACCAGAGCTCCCATATAAATAATAGCAGTGGGTATAGTTTGGAGTTAAAAACCACCACAGTTTTGCTTAATGATAGAAATCATCTTCATTTATTTGGTAGAACATTATATATATACATTTATATCATAAAAGATGCATTTTCATTTTTGCTTCATTCTATTAACATTTAAAGGATTCTTGAATGTAATATGTTTAATGAGAAAATTGAATTGAGTCAGAAATAGGATAAATGTTTTGATGATAAATAAGGGAACATTTAAAAAAATTGATTGTGATTTGGGTGCAAATTTACAAAGCAGATTTCGTTTTACCCTCAATAGTTCATATACATTCTGTTTCGCAGCACCATTATAATCCCAACAATATATAGCTGTCCTCCCATCTCCTCCCTGGGACCACGCCTTCCCTGTGTCCTTCTTATCTATGAATTCTTGTCTGTCCAGCTTTCCTCCTATGCAAATGCTGCCCTTCTGATTTCTCAGGTCCATTGATCCAAGGGGTACATCTCCCTGGGGTAGGTGTTCCGCTTGTGGGCCTTTCTACTTTTTGGTTGTGAGCTAATGCATGGAAGGGAGTCCAGTTCCAGGCCCTAAGGCTAACCTAACTGGGGCCATAGTCTGGGGGCGGCAGGGAGGGGTTTCACCAGAACAAGGGAAGTTCTTAAACACTTTGACTGGTTTTGGCTTTGGATGCATTACTACTTAAAGTGTGAATATCTAGTTCATTTCCTCTTGCAAAATAACCTTCGGTGTTTTGTTACTGCTGGGTGATCTGCTATTACTTTCTTAGGCAGGACAGCTGGCATGGTGGTATAGAAATATGTTTTTGAATTACATGCTAAAATCATATAAAATGTCAAACTTTTGTTGACAGTTACTTAAAAGTATAATTTAAAGAACCTTTTAAATGAGCAAATTTGTTTATCAAGCATACAGGTACAAAAAACAAACAAACAAAAAAATCGAATCTGTTACCATCAAATTGACTGCTATGACAATCAAAATATCTCCAGTGTGTTACAGAGTAGAAGTGCTCCATAGGGTTTTTTGGTTGTAATCTCCCCCCTCCCTCGACACACCGCCACCTTGTGCCCTCTGCCTCATGATTTGGAACAGGAGTTGGCAAACTATGGCCAAAGGTTTTTGGCTGTAATTTGAACACAATCAGATCTTCAGACCTTTCTCCTGTGGATTTAAACCCACTGGCTGGGTTTGAACCTCTAGTCTTTAGGTTAGCAGTCAGAGTGCAAACTGTTTGTGTCACATAAGGGACTTAAACATATAGGTAATGCATACAGTAACATGTGACACAAAGATAAAATGTCTTAGTACCCAACGTGTATTGAATAATTTCTTAAGTACAAGGATTGCATCGCTCCTCTGTGCTTTAGGGACTCTTAGGCATTATATTTCCCATAAAACAACTGGTCAAGTGAATCAGGATAAAGATCTCAAACCTTAAAAACTCCTACGTTTATGTTTTTGGTTTGTGGAGTTGCTTGATTGCTCGATTACTGAGAGTGAGAACAGTTTGTTGTTGATGTTGTTGTTAAGTGCCGTCGAGTTGTTTCCGACTCATAGCGACCCCATGCGCAGCAGAACGAAACACTGCCCGATCCCGCGC
>NW_006922568.1:448916-449924 GCF_000298275.1 Orycteropus afer afer
GTCATCCTCACTTTCAGCAAGCAAAGTTGTATCGTCTGCATATCTCAGGTTGTTAATGATTCTTCCTCCAATCCTGAGTTGTTTACCACTAGATGCCAGTAGTGTCTCTTCCCCAAACTGATGACAATCAGCAGTGTCTCCAGAGAGGGCCAAATGGCTCCTGGCTAAATTGCCCCTAGTTTAGAACCACTCCTAGTTAGTATTTCCAGTTCTCATGTTTACTAAATGCACAAAATAGCTTCAGAAGACAGATTTTGTGATCCTCTTTTCTGGTCTGATGTAGTACAACCAGCTTCTCTGAACCTTTATCAGCCAAGATTTCTATTAACTACAATTTTGGAACATTTATACTCAATAGGAAGTGGCGTTTACCATCAGGCCTTTTGTCAGGGAAATGATTAGAGTGCATTTGTTGCTTTAGCAGCCCTCTTTCTGTTCTCTCTGGTCTTTTCCGGAAGCACTCAATGCTCTCACACTCCACACTCCACACTCAAGATTTTTAGCCTCTTACCAGCCCTCACTTCCTCACACTCGCTTCCGTTGCCTCTGTTCTCACCTTGCTACAGCTCACTGGCCTTCGTGCATATCTCTTTCTGCTTCAAGGCTTCTGTTCTTGCTGTTTCCACTGACCAGGATGCCATGCCACCATATTTTCACATCTGTTTCATCATCAATTGTATTTCCTCTCAAAAATCAGTCCCTTAAAAGTGTACTTCTCTGCCCACACATTCTAAGTTGGTACCCCCTTCTCTCACTCACTCTAATACCACCCTATTTCAGTTTCTCAACAGAACTTGTCACAATCTAGATTAACCTTCATATCTGTTTACTTTTATTGCCTTTTTCTCTCCCACCCACACTTCTTCACTCTACCAAAGCTGAAATGAACGCACTGCCGTTGAGTCGGATCCGACACAAAGCGACCCCTCCTTGGGTTTCCGAGTCAGTATCACTACAGAAGCAGATTGCCCAACCTTCCTTCCAAGGAGTGGCTGGTGGGTTTGAACC
>NW_006922568.1:450850-452284 GCF_000298275.1 Orycteropus afer afer
CCAGCCTTCTGGTTAGCAGTCAGATGCCTTAGGCACTATGCTACCAGACCGTCTATAGTAGAACTGCCCATATGGTTGCTAAAGGTATAAATCTTTACGGAAGCAGACTGCCTCATCTTCTCCTGTGGAGTGGCTGGTAGGTTCAAACCATTGAACTTCTGGTTAGCAGGCAAGTGCCTTAACCACTGGACCACCAGAGCTGCTTGCCAAAACAATAGAACCATTCTATTTGCCACGTTTGCTTTAAAGAGAAGTGAACTGACTTTGAATTTAATTCTGCACGTTCTCATGGCTCTGATTATGCTAAACTTCCGTCGAAACACTAGTTGTAGAGATGTGTGCTACTTGAATTTGTCTTCTACAATATCTTGTACCTTTTTTTCCTTTTCAAGTTTATTATTATTATTTCATTCTGTATAGTTTTTCCCTCTTATTTCATGGAAGCTCGTTGTAAACAGTTTATAGCTGTTTTCCCTTTCATTCTTCATTGACTCAAGTCATGATCTTTTCATGCAGTTTTATGCAGCAAACCACCTTTAAAATTTTTCCATTTGAGATTATCAGATACCTTCCTCCCACCATATAAGCACATATCATCCACAGCTAGAATGGGTTACCTAAAATAGCTTCAGGATCCTGAGCAACTCCTCTTTTTTGCTTCAGTTTTGAGGACCTCCACATAAAGAGATATAACATCTTCCATAGGTGATATTTTCTAATAACACTCAACTTGTACCACTTGGACACTTTTTTGCCTTTACCCTCAAGTGAATCTTCTGTTCTCTTTTCAGTTACAGAGGCAGACAGTGGGGTCTCACATCTACTGAATTGCTTCAGTATTTGGTTTCATCTGAAGGCAGTTGTCCGTCTTTTTCAGGCCAGACATTTCTGACCTTCCAATTCATTTGTGATCTCTGTAACTGACTGGTACTCTGGCTTTTTTTTTTTGTTATTGCATTTTTTCCCAATTCATAACAACCAATTCTAATCACATGTCTGAAAAAGAAATTCCATTTTTTTTTTTATTTTTTTAATTGTTTAAATTGTGATTTGGGTGAAAGTTTACAGAGCAAATTCACTTTCCATACAGCAGTTCACATACACTTTGTCACATGACATTGACCACAATTTACCACAATGCAACATCTCCCCTTCTACTTCCTCCCGATAGTTACCTCTTCCCTGTGTCCATCCCTCCATGCACTCCTGCTCCTTGAACTGTCTCCCTGTGCATAAACAGCCGTTATTTCTCCCATGATTGTTCTCTCCAAGGGATGTATCTACCTCAGGTACATGTTCAACTCTTATGCCTGTCTTTTATTTGGCTGGAAGCCACAGGTGTGGGGTCAATTCCAGACCTGAAGGGCAGCTAGGGACCATAGTCTCAGGGGTTCCATCAGGCTCTATCAGACCAGCAAACCTGGTCTCCCTTTT
>NW_006922569.1:0-1383 GCF_000298275.1 Orycteropus afer afer
AATCACTCACAGTCAATGGTTCCATCAAGTGAACAAAACCAATAATAGTGTCTGTTTAGAGTGAGCAAAATGATTTGTTTATAGTCAGCTGTAGAATTTTCCAAGCATAAATGTTGAGATAAATAGCTCACCTCTATAAAATAACGATTTTAATTGTGGGAGTAATATTAATTAAAATTAACTGTTTCTGCACCATTAATAATGGTAAATAATGATACATACCTGTAGTCACAGATACCAATTAGAAAATGGTGAAATTTTGTTGTTTGCATAACATTTGAGGTAAACAATATCAATTATTTCTATACTCTGGGGTATGATTTTCATATAGGCCTAAAATATTATAAAATGATATATAGTTTTAGACTTTCATTGAAATATATGGTGCTACAGAAAACAAGTATGCATACTAAATGTATAGCTTGATGAATGTTAGTCAATATTCTAAGAGGAAATTCAGTAAGGCTTACAGTGGTTGTTGAATTTCACAATAGTTCCATTTTTCTACACATTAGTAAATGTCAGATAATTGAGATTTCTAAAATCACAAGAAATTTCAAGATATTATAGAAAATATAAAATTGACGAGTGTGTCATAGGCAAATAGGTTATTTACTAATTTATTAAATGCCATGAAAAAATTATTTGACAAGTTACTGTAACCTTGAAAACTGAGGTTTTTAAAGCATCAATAAGACTAGATATTTATGTTATAAAAGTAACTGTTCATTTTTACTGGTTGGAGTGGGAAGGGTGAGAGTGTGAACAAATACCTATCTCTTCTTTTTGTGAACTTTTTAATATAATGGCATTTTAGACAGCAAAAATAAAAAGACAAATTTAAGCACGTTTAAAAATTCTCAAAGCATATATTTTTCAGTGTTGTAAGTCCAAAAGTTATAAAGAGAACAGGGAAGAAAAATTGCATGTGACACTAAGGATGGAAAGTAGGTGGTAATCAGTGTGGGTGGGGAAAAAAGGAAAGAAAACCAATACTTACACCCTCAGTCCTTGAAATTTTGAAGTATGATTGCCATTTATGTGCTTTGCTAACATAAAAAGTTTATTTTCAATAGTAAAATATGCTCAGACCAGACAAAAAATAGGACATTTTAAAAATTGTTTCTCAGTGGATTAGAAAAAGGAAAAAGCAAATTAACATTTGTATTTGAAGTTTACAAAGAGATGAGCAAAAGTTTTGTGATTTATAAAAATACAGATAAGATTTTGTGCATTTCTTTTGTTATTAAAATTTAGGAAAAGATTAAAGGAAAAACATCTCCTCAACAGGTAATGGTTTTATCTCTTATTCCTGATGTATGCAATGAAAAACAACAAATTATACACCCTGGAGCAGCTATAAATGTTGGTGCAAAGAACTCT
>NW_006922569.1:2488-4147 GCF_000298275.1 Orycteropus afer afer
CACAATAATGAACTAATACTATACTTGTCCTTTTGTGATTGACTTATTTCACTCAGCATGATATCCTTCAAGTTCATCCATGTTATGTGGTGTTTTGCTGACTCTACATTATTCTTCAGTGTTGCATAGTATTCTTGTGTATGTACGTACCATAGTTGGGTTACCCATTCTACTGTTGATGGACATGCAGGTTATTTCCATCTTTTGGCTGTAGTAATTTGTTGTTGTCATTTTGTTACATGCTTTTTCATGGTGTTGATGTCTTCCTTCCATATAATTTTCTATGCTGAGCTCATTTTGTTTACAAACCATGTTATCACTTCCTTCATTGCTATTATTTTAATATTTGCTAAATATTTGCACTGGTCCTCTTTTGAATTTTGTTGTGAAGGTTTATCATCATTTTTCTTTGAGGTTACCCTGTGACTTATAGTGTTCTTCCCAAGTTTAGAACAGTCTGTTCTAGCTTGTAGTTGTCTTGACTTCCCTAACATTTAGAAGTTCTGTAACTACATTTTTTGGTTTGTAGTTGTCTTCATTTGTCAGTTGATGTCTCTGGTTCCCTGCTTACAATCTTGTAGGCTCATTTATGTTGGATACTTCTTTAACAGAGTTGGTTTCTGGGTTATGTCATCATGTGTGTAAATGGGTCAGTTGTTATTTGCTGTTACTGGTTCTCCATCCAAAGAATTCCCTTTAGCATCTCTTGTAAGGTTGGTCTGGTTTTATTAAATTCCTTTAATTTCTGCTTATCTGGAAATATCCTAATTTCACCATCACATTTGAGGGACAATTTTGCTGGGTACATAATTTTTGGTTGAAAATTTTTCTCTTTTGAGGCTTTATCTATACCATTGCATCTTCTAGCCTGCATGGTTTCTGCCAAGAAATCTGAGCTTAGTCTATTGGTTGCCCCTTGTAGGTACCTTTTTGTTTTTCCTGTGTTGCTTTCAGGGTTCTGTCTTTGTCTTTGGTTTTGGTGAGTTTGATGATGATATGTCTTGATTTTCTTTTGAGGTCTATCAAGTTTGGGGTTAGTTGGACTTCTTGAATGGATATATTCTCATCTTTCACCATAGCAGGGAAATTATCTTCCAACAAATCTTTGACAATATTTTCTGTGGTATTACTTGTCTCTTCCTTTCAGGAATTCTGAAAACATGTAGTTATTCTTTTGGTTGGTATCCCACATGGACCTTAGGCTTTCTTCATTTTGTTTTGATATTTTTTCTGATTGATCCTTTTCCAAAGAAGTACTGAGGTATTTGCCTTCAATCTCACTAATTTTGTCTTCCATTGATTTAATTCTATTCCTTTGCATTCAATATGTTATCTATTTCTGAAAAATTTCATATTAATCTTCTGGATTTCTGTCTGTAGATTTTGTATCTTTTCTAATTTTTCATTTATTTTGTCATTTTGTTCTTGTATTGTCTTTTGAAATTGTTTTAAGATCTTCTCTGTGTTTTCTTCATTTTTGTCAGTCTTTTCCTTGATCTGTCTCTCAATTTGTTGAAGGTACCTAAATAAAATTATTTTGAACTCTTTATCAGAGAGTTCCAATGCTGCATCTTATTCAGGGATAGGTTTAGGGTCTATATCCTGTTCCTTTGTTTCTCCTCCTTTAGCTTGCTTGTTTGTTGTGGACTTTGGTGCTCT
>NW_006922569.1:5142-7809 GCF_000298275.1 Orycteropus afer afer
TTTTTTTTTTTTTTTTTATACTGAGGTGTAATCCATGCTGAATGTTGTAGTCTTTGATCTTTATCATTAAGTGCTTCACGTCTTCTTCATTTTCAGCAAGCAAGGTTGCATTGCAGGTCATTAATGAGTCTTCCTCTGATCCTGATGGCATGTTCTTCTTTATACAATCAGACTTCTCTGATTATTTGTTCTTCATATAGATTAAATAAGTAAAGTGGGAGGATATAATCTTGGCACACACATTTCTTAATTTAAAATCATCAATATCTACTTGTTCTGTTGAAATGACTACTTCTTTTTTATATATAAAGTTTCCTCATGAGCACAAATAAGTGTTCTGGAATTCTCATTCTTAACAGTGCTATCCAAAACTTGTTATAATCCACAAAGTCAAAGGCAGGCCTCAGTAAGCCAGCATCAGGACCAGTGGAAAGTGGGTGTTTGTTCTGGGGGTAGGTTGGGTAGTTAGCAGGGTGGGGAGACAAGGAAATGAGCAGGGCAGTTTAGAACAACCAGAGGAGACAAAACTGTCTGTCAGCCTGCTGTACTGTGGTGGCGTGAGTGTTGCTGTGAGGATGGAGGCTATGTCACTAGTATTTCAAATGTCAGCAGGGTTATCCATAGTGAACAGACTTCAGCAGAGCTTCCATTCTAAGACAGACTAAGAGGAAGAAAGAGGCCATCCACTTCTCAAAAAATTGTCCAGTGAAAACCGTATGAATAGCAGTGAAACATTGTCTGATATATTATTGGGAACCTTTATGAATAGCCCTGAAGCATTATGTGATATAGTGCCAGAAGATGAGCCCCTCACATTGGAAGGTGCTCAAAATATGACTGGAGAAGAGTTCTCTTCTCAGAATAGAGCCAACCTTAATGATGTGGATACAGTAAAGTTTCTAGGACCCACATTTGCTGATGTGGCATATCTCCAGATGAGAAGAAACAACTCAAATATCAATTAATAATTGGAACATGGAATGTATGAAGCATGAATCTAGGAAAATTGGAAGTTGTCAAAAATGAAATAGAATGCATAAAGATCAATATCCTAGGCATTAGTAAGCTGAAATGCACTGGTTTTGGCCATTTTGAATCAGACAACAATATGATATATTACATGGGAAATGACAAATTAAAGAAGAATGACATGGCATTCTTCATCACAAAGAATGCATCAAGATCTATCCTGACGTACAATGCTGTCAGTGATAGGATAATATCCATATGCCTACAAGAAGACCAGTTAATACAACTAGTATTCAAATTTATGCACTATATATCAGAGGCAAAGATGAGGAAGTTGAAGATATCTACCAACTTCTGCAGTCTGAAATTAACCAAACATGCAATCAAAATGTGTTAATTATCACTAGTGATTGGGATGCCAAAGTTGGAAACAAAAGAAAAATCACTGGTAGTTGGAAAATATGGCCTTGGTGACAGAAATGACTCTGGAGATTGCATGATCGAATTTTACAAGACCTATGACTTAAAAATACTATTTTTCAACAACACAAATGGTGGCTATACATGTGGACTTCACCAGACAGTATACACTGGAATTAGATTGACTATATCTGTGGCAAGAGGTGATGGAGAAGCTCAATATTTTCAGCCAAAACAGGGCCAGGAGTTCATTGTGGAACAGACCATCAATTGCTCATATGGAAGTTCTAGTTGAAGCTGAAGTCAATTAAAAGAAGTACATGAGAGCCAAAATATGACCTTGACTATAGTCTTCCTGAATTTAGAGATCACCTAAAAATAGATTTGTTGCATTGAACATCAATGACCAAAAACCAGAGGAATTGTGGGATGACATCAAGAACATCATCTATGAAGAAAGCAAAAGGCCATTAAAAAGACAAGAAAGGAAGAAAAGACAAAAACAGCTGTCAAAACAGAGTCTGAAACTTGCCCTTGAATGGAGAGTAGCTAAAGGAGATGGAAGAATCGACAGAATAAAAGAGCTGAACTGAAGATTTCAAAGAGCAGCTTAAGAAGACAAAGTCAATTATTATACTGAAATGTGCAAAGACCTAGAATTAGAAAACCAAAAGAGAAAAATATGCTCAGAATTTCTTAAGCTGAAATAACTGAGGAAAAGATTTAACCCTCAAATTGTAATATTGAAAGATTCCATGGAAAATATGTTGAATGATGCAAGAAACATCAAAAGAAGATGAATGGAATACACATAGTCACTATACCAAAAAGAAATGGTAGATCATCATCCATTTCAGGGTGTGGCATATGATCAAGAACAGTGGTATTGAAGGAAGAAGTTGAAGCTGCACTGAAGGAATTGGTGAAAAATAAGTCTCCATGAATTGAAAGAATACCCATCTAGAAGTTTCAAGGTTGGTAAGAAGGCTGGAGGGTGATGACACATCTGGTCTAATAAGAACAAGCCTTTGGCTGGTGATGGTGATTTTGTCCTCCTCTTGTGAAGTTACAGGAGGTCCGAATGTGCTGCCTCCTTGCCCCTTTAGCACCCACCTGTGTATTGTCTATGGTTGATTTCACATTAAAATGATAGAGTTGATTAACTGACAACTATGATCAGGAAGATAAAAAATACTTCATTCCTTAGCCTTTACCTCTATTAACCTCTGCTTTAATAGATACTGTTTTTGCTATATGATACTATCATCTAAAATTTAC
>NW_006922569.1:8779-10475 GCF_000298275.1 Orycteropus afer afer
ACACTCTCTTCTTGATTTTAAAGTATGCAGTGCACCCTTGTTCTGTTCGAATGACAGTCTCTTGGTCAATGTATGGGTTCCTCATTAGTACAATTAAGTGTTCTGGAATCCTTATTCTTCTCAAAGTTATCCACAATTTGTTTTAATCTACACAATCAAATGCTATTGCATAGTCAATAAAACACAAGTAAACATCTTTCTGGTATTCTTTGCCTTGAGCCACGATCCATCTGACATTAGCAATGATATTCCTTGTTCCATGTCCTCTTCTGAATCCAGACTGAACTTCTGGAAGTTCTCTGTCAATATACTGCTGCAACCATTTTTGAATTATCTTCAGTAAGAATTTACTTACATGCAATATTAATGATATTGTGTGATAATTTCCAAATTCTGTGGGATCATTTCTCTTTGGAATGGGTACAAATATGGATCTCTTCCAGTCAGTTGGCCAGGTATCTGTCTTCCAAAATCTTGGCATAGACAAATGAGTGCATACAGTGGGGTATCCATTTGTTGAAACATCTCAATGGGTATTTCATCAATTCCTGGAGCTTTGTTCTTCACCAATTCCTTCAGTGCAGCTTTGACTTCTTCCTTCAATACCATTGATTCTTGACCATATGCCACCTACAGAAATGGATGAAGACCTACCAGCGATTTTTGGTACAGTGAATCTGTGTATTTCCTCCATCTTCTTTTGATGCTTCCTGCATCACTCAATATTTTGCCCATAGAATATTTCAAAATAGGAACTTGAGGCTTAAATTTTTTCCTCAGTTCTTTCAGTTTGAGAAATGCTGAGTGTGTTCTTCCCTTTTGGTTTTCTAATTCCAGGTCTTTGCACATTTCATTACAGTAATTGACTTTGTCTGCTAAAGCTGCTCTTTGAAATCTTCTGTTCAGCTCTTTTTTCTTGTCACTTCTTCCATTTGCTTTAGCTACTCTGTGTTCAAAGCAAATTTCAGAGTCTCTTTTGTCATCTATTTTGCTCTTTTATTCTTTTCTGGCCTTTTTAGTGACCGCTTGTTTTCTTCATAGATTATGTTCTTGATGTTATTCCACAATTTTTCTGTTTTTTGGTCATTGGTGTTCAATGAATCAATTTTTTTTAGATGGTCTTTAAATACATGAGGGCTGTAATCAATGTCATATCTTGGCTCTTATGGACTTATTTTAATTATTTTAAACTTCAAGTTGAATTTGCATATGAGCAATTTGATGGTCTGTTTCATAATCACCTCCTGGTCTTGTTTGGCTGAAGATATTGAGATTTTCCATCATCTCTTGCCACTGATGTAGTCAATCTGATTCCTCTTTACCCCATCTGTGAAGTTCACATGTATTGCCACTATTTGTGCTGTTGAAAAAAGTGTCTGCAGTGAATAAGTTGTTGTTCTTGCAAAATTCTATCATGTGATCTCCAGCGTTACTTCTGTCACCAAGGCCAAATTTTCCAACTACTGGTGGTTCTTCTTTGTTTCCAACTTTTGCATTCTAGTCATCAATAATAATTAATACATATTGATTGCATGTTCTGTCAATTTCAGACTGCAGAAGTTGATAAAAAAAAAAAAACTTTCAGGAGTTCCAGCAAGATAGCGGACTAAGCAGAAGGACTGCACAGACCATCTTCAACAAAGAAAAGGGAAACCAATTAACACAGACACAGAAGATAATCTTGGACTCCTGAGCC
>NW_006922569.1:14970-15645 GCF_000298275.1 Orycteropus afer afer
TATGTATAAATACAAATGTGTGGATGCAAGCACATACACTCATTGAAAACACAAGTACAGTTACTTATCAGACATAACCAAACACCTTCCAAGGTATTTTTTTTTTTTTCCAGAGAGAGGTGGGGGTTGAAGCCTTAGGACCATAGTCTTATGGGACAACTCATTGTCACTGAACAATTTATGTGAAAATCATCAAATGGAAACAATTTTCACCAAAAACTCCATAAAACATTATTTAAAAGTTGGAGTCTTCAGAAGAGGCATAGTAAGTAGAAACCATAAAGGGAGCACTAAAGGAGTAGTAAAACCTGCTGACAAGCAGTATCCCAGAAAGAGCCTTCCTCATCCTTGGAATTTTCTTTTTTTGTCGTGTGACTGTACTTATACTGTGAGTTGAGCATCAGTGATGTCTGTTCATCATGACACCTTAGCACAGGGTTCAAGCTTAGTCTCTGGCATTCTGGAATGTGTTGTTATGGTAGTAAGTGGGATCCCCAGGAAATCTTTGTTCTAGTAGATAGTGGAATAGTGCCCAACACTCTGTTAAACTTTGGTGCTTCTGGTAATTTTGTGGCCTACAAACCCAAAGAATTTATTATCTAGCCCTTTATAAGAAAGAAATATAACAAAAAAACTGTGTTCTGAGATCTGTTTTATGAGGTCTGTCCTATGACC
>NW_006922569.1:19690-21107 GCF_000298275.1 Orycteropus afer afer
ATTAGGAATAAACGAATTATCTAAGACCTAGATGATGTCCTTATCTTGCCCATGAAAGATTTCTTTTATTTTCTGCAAAGCAAAAAGGATGAGTGGTTGATCACTTTAATTCACTTGGGGATTCAACATTGTCAGAATAAAGTTGCAATTTCAATATGTCTCAGTCCGCTGTTTCTTGTGCACGGTCCTTCCAGGCTTTGGATAGACAGTTTGGTGAATTCAATCTCATCAGCCTTGCAAGACAATGGTCTTTCCTATATTTCCAGATTAGTTCTTCAGTCTTGGGAAGTACATAGCTTCAAAACATGGCAAATGACTCAAGGATAGAATTGTGGAATCCTTTCTTTTCTTAAATAAACACTAACTTAAAAAGACAAGTAAACTCTAAAAATTTAAATAAAAAAATTAATAGTAAAATGAATCATTTTCTTTTTCTGAAGCATTTGAAAATAAGTTGCAGACCTGATGCTTACTTACCCCAAATATTAAAGAACTTTTACCTATATAACAATCATGTGATTATTAAAGATGAAACAATTACATTGGTACATTACCTTTATATAGTCAATATACTTCATTCTAGTTCAACTACTTTCACAGTAATTTTAGTAAAGAAGTGCAGTTTATAATCAAGCCATTGCCTTTGTCATGTCTTTTTTCCTCCATAACCATTTAAGTTCTATGATCTTAATAACTCTGAAGATTATAGGTTGGTTATCTTGTACAATATCACTTTTATTTATTTATTTATTTTTAGAAAATCTCTTATTAACACTTCTTAGTGAGGACATTCATATAATGAGTCTTTGCAAGAATATTCAAGATGTTGTTGTTGTTACTTGTTGTTGAGTTATCTCTGACTTGTGACCACCCCATGTACAACAGAACAAAACAGTACCCAATCTTGCACCATTCTCATGATCATTGGTATTTTCAAGTCCACTGCTGTGGTAGCCTTATATGTTGAGTGTGTTCCCACCTGGGGCCTTACCTTTCAGCACCATATCAGACAGTATTCTATTACAATCCAAAGGACTTTCATTGGCTAATTTTCAGCTGTGGATTGCCAGACCCTCTTCCTAAACTATCTTAGTGTGGAAGCTTTGTTAAAAGCTATAATTCATGGGCTACCCTGTTGGTATTTGAAATATCAGCTGCAAAGCTTCCAGCATCATGGAAAAGCAACAGCCACCATACAAACCATCATCACTGAAGAACTGACAGTGGTGGAAATATCCAGGAGGTGATTTTAAATACTTCTTAATGTGTTCTAACAGGTGGCATAGAGTTTTACTTGTGTCATTACTGATAATATTCACTTTGATCAATCACTGGGATATTCAACTCTTTGTGGAGTGGTGTGTGTATGCAAGATGTTTAAGTCTATGTGTTGTGTACATGTGCTTGTACTTGTAAC
>NW_006922569.1:22052-23069 GCF_000298275.1 Orycteropus afer afer
TAGTGATACAGCCTTGGAAACCCAAGGAGGGGTCGTTATGAGTCAGGTCTGACTCTATGGCACATAACAACAACAACAACAAAAAGTGTATTCATGTATCAGAAAGTGTATTGGCAATTATTTTATATTTTTAATTTTAGATAAACTGATGGTGCTGTGAAAGAAAATATAGAATGCTAAACTGTAATAGCAAACAATTTACTTTTACTGAAAAAAAAAAAAAGAAAGAATATTTTGGAGGTTTCTATCCACTCTGTACTTTACAAGTTTAAAAATGACAATGATGTAGTTGTTACCTTTTCTATGAAATTGTGGTATTATTATCCATATATGAACTTAATTTCTAGGGATAATTTAAATTTGCTCTTTCTTGTAATGGTAAAGCTAAATTATGAACCAACTCAGTATGGTGTTTGAGTACATATGGAGAAAGTATAATTAAAAACATATGGAATTTAATTTTTTTTACAGTTTTTAGAATTATTTAATACACATTTCTTCTGTCAAAATAATTCAAAAATACTATATTGTATGCATTTATATAATGCTTAATTAATTCCTTTTTTAATTTCTTCATTCATCCCATGACATTTCCTATCTTGCTCTAGTAATTCTCCTTTTCAGATCATGGTCCTTTCAGGGTATATGAAGGCAAAAGGAGACAGCTTATCCCAAGAAGAACCGCCATCAGCAAGTAAAGCTAAAATAACTGTATTTCAAGACCACTCACTTTCTGATCATTATTATTTATAAAATAGCTATACCTTTCACATTAGCCCTTAATTTCCAATATTCCTACCTAATAAAACACTCTAGTTTTGTCACAGTGAGATCTTCCTACACCCACTTTACATCATACACATTCCTATCCTCTAAATTTGTCCATTTTGTTTGTCAACTTGAAACGCTCACCTTATTCATCTCTATCTGCCTAAGTCTTACTTTCTCTTCAACAAATGCCTTCTTAAATTTCTATTACTTTAGGAATTCTTGGTGATGTGTCTTTCATATTTGAAC
>NW_006922569.1:24141-25313 GCF_000298275.1 Orycteropus afer afer
ATATATATATATATATATATATTGTGATTCATAATATATTATTGTATTGATAGAGTTTGGTAATTGATGCAACTTTTCAACATATACCAACCCACTTTCTCAATGGGAAATAGTCAAATATATGATTAAATATTTTTGTCCTTCACTCCCTAGTATGTATCAATCAAAAAAAATCCTTTATCATTCAGTCAATTCCAAGTTATGAGGGTCTCCACTTCTTACAGAGTAAAACTGCTCCACAGTATTTCCTGTTTCCAATGTTTACAGAAGGAGATCACCAGGCCTTTATTCCATGAAGCTACAGTTTGTGTTAGAACTGTCAACCTTTCACTTAGCAGCTGAGTTATTAACCATTGTGCCACCAGGACTACTTGGCAAACTTACCTTTAAAGTATAAATTACATATTTCTATATCAATTCTTGAAAAAAATTATGAGTCCCAATTTTCATATGTAAACATAGTCCTTCCATGGAAGCAATCCTTGAAAATTTTGTTTTTTAAAAGTTTGAAACTAAAGAGAGTTAAAAAACAGTACTATGAACTCTAATAACCTGTTTATTTAGAATCACCAATTGGTAACATTTTATCATAATTTCATTTCTCTCTTTTTGTATTATTTTTCATTTTCTGGACATTGTAAAGGAACTTAAACATTTCATGACACTTTGTCCTTAAACACTTAAGCATAAATCCTCTAGGCAAAATGATATTTTAAAAAATATAAGCACACTAATGTTAACATACTTAACATTACCTTAATAAAATCATCAAATCCATAAGCCTTATTTAATGTTTTCAAATTGTCATAAAAATGTTTTTCTCCTGCCAATTATGAAAATAATATTCTTGTGTTATATTTGTTTGCTACATAATTTTTCTCTTTAATTATAAATCATTTCCACTTTTTTTTGTGTTTTTCAGGACCTGGGATTATTGAAGAATCTTGAGACATAGTTCTGCAGAGTATTTTACATTCTGAATTTTCAATTGCTTCATCATGATTACAGTCAGTACTAATATTTCCTGGCAAGTACACTACACAGGTGATGTTATGTACTTCTTATCAAATCAAATAAAAAAGAATACAGGATATATATTTTTAAAAAGTCAGAATCATTATTTTTCTATCATCTGTTATACTAAAACCAATCACTTGATTAAAATTGGTAAC
>NW_006922569.1:26123-31762 GCF_000298275.1 Orycteropus afer afer
TTTTATATATTTCATAATAGTTATAATCTTGATCTTCCACCACTCATTTTTTATTTCTTTGAGAACTGTTACTTAACTTTTTGTTATTGTTACCTGTGTGCTTTCTCAATGTGTTATGTATTTGTCAATCACAGAACCCTCCACCTACATTTTATGGAAATTAATTACAGTATTTCTTTGGAACAGATAATTGGTTTAACAATCATCATGTGATCAAAGCAGGCCATTATTAATTTAATCTTTCATGTTTGTTTATTTAGAATCTATCACATGGGTCAGTGACATAAGGAAGCACACTTGGACTCCAAAACAGCTATATTTTCAGCATAGAGAAATGTTCATCTTCAGTGAAAGATAGGTTAGTGATAACAGAAAGAGACAAAGAAATAATCAGAATGAATGTACAAAGATAAACTTCTTACTACATTGTTTGAGCCTCTGGATGAAGATATGATTGCAGGTAGATATCGAGTCCTCTAATTTGTTACATTAGCTAATGTATTTCATTATTTACTGACACTTAGGATGATTATTATTTGGAATGGAAAGAGGGATGATAAATGTTTCATATCTCCAATGTAATACTGAAGACACTTGCTCCAATTATAAAAGAGTATATGAGCTTCAATACGAACATGGCATAAGATCAGACAACATCTTATTCTATTGTACATGTCACTATGTGTCGGAGTTCACTTGACATCATCTAACAACAATGATGGTATGAGCCTATCTATCTATTTTCCAGGACATTTCAGACAGACTGATGGCTTCTGTCAATGTTTATGTCTAGCTAATTCTGGATATAGCTATATCTGCAGTCCAAACTTGGCACTTGAGTTCTATAGACCACCATCCAGCTGCCAGCAATGCATCTTCAATTGGCTCACTTCCCATGGCTTCACAACATCAGTGTGGCAACATTCTGAACTCAATGTTCTTCACTCCTTAGTGTACATTGTATTCAATGTAATTAATTCAATGCCTGTGTCATTGTAAGAAATTATTAAATTTTAAAAGAAAAAATAAATAGGATAATAATGAATATCTCAATTAGGATATAAACCTTTTCTTTCTTATATATTTCAAGAGGAGGATGAAGAAAAGCAGAGAAAAATAATTGAGAAATCCAGGGTTATTCAAATTGATTGAATAAAAGTTGCATTTAGTATATGATGAATACTCTATAAAAGAATATTCTGTGAAGTTCTTGATCATACATTTTAATCCATACTTAAATCATGTACCATAATTTAATTTTTTACATTTGAATGAAGTTGAACAAATTTGCAAATGAATAATTGTTAAATATATTGAAATATTATCAAATTAATTAACACTAAGACTAGGCAGTTTTATGATATAAAAAAAAAAAAAAAACTCACTGCTATCGAGTTGGATTCTACTCATAGCGACCCCTCCTGGGTTTCTGAGGAAGAATCACTATGGAAGTAGATTGTCCAACCTTCCTTCCATGGAGTGGCTGGTGGGTTTGAACTGTCAACCTTCTGGTTAGCAGTCAAATGCCTTAGGCACTAAGCCACAAGCACTCCTATTTTTATGATAGAGTTTTATTAAACTTTCAAAGAACAAATGATCCCTACCTTATATAAACTCCCCAAAAGCAGGCAAACCAAGAGTAAAGTTACCAATTTAATTGCATAATCTGGATACTGAAAAAGAACAAAAATAGAGCACATAAAATGAAAGTCATAAACTATTCTCAGTTATACTCATTAATTAAGTAACATTAAATCAATTTCAGACATTGATTTTAGGTAAAATTTTTAAAAATCATGATCAAAAAAAGTTTCTCCTATGAACATGACAATAGTTCAACAATTTTCAGTGAAATGAATAATCCAATTTTCCATATTAACTACTTAGAGAAATAATCAGAATATGTGGATCTATTTAGAAGTAGGAAACATCCTAGTAAGAACACTCTTACTCTGGATTTAAAAAAAATAAAGTTTCACAAACTTAGAATAAGTTTCCTGAGAAGATACAAAAAGAATAACCATATAAGAAAACCATTATTTGTTTACATTTAAGTTAAAAAATTTTACATAAAAGAAAGTAAAGATAACAGATCTAATTATAAAAATTCAAAGTGAGAGAATATTTTCCAACTCCCAATCAGAAAATTCAGAATGATAAACTTCAAATGAATATCCATTACACAACCCAATAGACAAATGGGTGAGTGAAATTGACAATTCAGATGAGACAGCACAATTGCTAAAATGAAGCATAAGTAATACTTAGCCTTACCATTAAAATATACAAATTAGAAGAGAGAGTAAAGGATGTTGAAGGGAGGAAAATAATCATTTCACTTTCACCAAAGCTACATAATTTTAAACCTTTAAAATATCAAGCATTGTCAAGGAAATGGAGCAATAAGAATTCTTATGCCTTGCTGGGAGAAGTATGATTCTGTATAATCACATTGGAGATACATATCTTTAAGAATTTCATGCAAATTTCATATTCCATTAGGATTTGGAAAAGCTGGTTTGTTGATATATGAATGCACTCCATGTAGTTACAATAAGTAAATTAATTTGAAAATTAAAAAAAGATAAAACTAATTTCAGATTACAACTAGTATTAATATAGAATGTGCCTTGTAAAAGATTGGTGATGGGTGGGAGAAGGGTGGTGTTGGCTTGGACCAAATAAGTTCACAAGGCTTCAGACAAGCAGTATATGTTGGAGTATTCTAGTGGAGAACTGGTAACACATAATAGGAAATGAACTCTTGAGTTTGGAATTAAGCAGAAAACTATAGCTATGATTATATGTTAAAACTAAGGAACATAGCCTGGACCCTGTTTAGAGAGCCTTTGATTGTCTCCATCTGCTATCCAGTTCCCAGGAAAGGGTCAAATAGTTCAAACCTAAGGGAGTATTGTGTCTACAAGCCAAATATTCTTAGATTTCACAAACCTGGTCTTAAAGTGAGATGTTTAGAAAAAACAATAGAAATTGTGCTGACTCATGGAGAGAGAGGAATTGGGTTTATACAAGACTTAATTTTGTTTAAGATGTTTATTTTTCTGACATTTATTTGGATAAATTGCATGAAAGCTTTATAATGTATATTTTAAAAGTGGTTGTATTTTAATCCAAGTATTATAAACCCCAAAGGGAAATGAAATTTTTATGATTCTTATAAAATGTATGTATATGTGTGTGTGCATGTGAATGAACATTTTCAAATCATATTTTAATTAGTTTATGCATATCACAATTTCAATTAAATTATAATGTTTGTATGTTGCTTCCAAATAACATAACTTCAGATATTTCCAGCTTATATAAACATTAATTTATTTTTATCTCTGAAGAAATAGCGTGGCCTATTTCATCCCATGATTTGTGGATCAAATAACTATGAAATAATTTTAAAATGACTGCCTGAAAAACCTTTGAAATAATGTTATTAAAATCAAGTGGTATGTGAAGCACATGAATTGAACAGATCAGATATAATAGTGTTTATATTTCTAGTAATTCCAGTCCATATTGTTGCCAATTTCATTGTGATATATCTTTTAAAACTTGGAGAGATTAATACAACTAATATATTTTAGATTTTCCAGGATTATTTTGTAATATAATGTAATTCCTGAAACTGGAAACTTTCCACTGAAATCTATTAGCCTATCTTTCCCTAAGTAACGTTCATTTTTATAACTTTGAACTTCTGAATTGCACTCACTTCAATAAACGATTTAGCTGATTCTTTTCACAGATCATATTTCCTTAACAGGATTTTAATTAATTATATTGATTGCACACTCAGTTGTTCAACTTAATGATTATAAGTTTGTGTGTGCACATATAACAAAACATTAAAATATACAAAACAAATTTTATGATAGATTATCTGTTTTACTACACACATACATGTATTCTTATTAGATACGATTGACTTTGTTCCAACTCAAAGGGTCTCTGTGTACAACAGAGTGAAATGCTCCTCAGTCCTGTGCCATCCTCACCACTGTTGCTAAGTTTGAGCCAGTTGTTGAAGCCACTGTGTCAAATAATCTTGTTGAAGTTCTTCCTCTTTTTTTTGCTGACCCTCTACTTTACCAAGAATGATGTCCCAAGCATGATGTCTTTCTCCAGAGATTTGCCCCTTCTAATAACGTGTCCAAGTACATAAGACAACTCTCACCATCCTTGCTGCAAAGAAGCATTCTGGAGTTACTCAATATTCTCTGCCAACAACATAATTCAAATACATCAATTCTTTGATCTTCCTTATTCATTTTCCAGCTTTCACATGAATATAAACACATATGCATAATATAAATATTTAACTAGTGATTTGATGGTGTATATTATATTTAATCAAAGGAAACTTTAAAAATATTTTTAAATGTTTAAAAAAAATCATCCCTTTTGTTTATGTTCTTTTTATGGCTTTCAATTTGCATTGAAAATACAACATATATTTTCTAATAACTATAGAATAAATATCAAATACATTTATTTATACTATTTTATTACTCAGTAGGAAGTTGAAAAGAAACTAGATATAAATTGCATGTTTTAAAATGCAAAAATGCATCAGGGTTGCTTTACTTCAGGGACAAAATGATTCATGTGTTATTTGAGAGAGAGACCACTTGCCTTAGAGTCAATTATTAACTAATGTGTATCAAGGTACAAGTTTGTTCTGTAAGATTTTAAACAGCTGATTTTTATGAAGCAGGTTGCAAGACTTTCTTCTGAAAAAACTCTGGGTGGACTGGAACCTCCAACCCAAATAGTAGTTGAGAATGTTAACCATTAGACTTACTTACAGACCATGTGTTCATTACATTTTAGTAAATGGTAAAATTAAGCATGGTATTTAGATAGGAACAAAGGACACAGGATGCAAAGCTTGTGTACCTTAACTTTTAATTCAAAATTTTAACAATTATGTTACGCATTTTATAGTTGTAGTTGTATGCCACCAAGTTGAGTCCAACTCATAGCAACCCTATAGTACAAAATAGACTTGCCCCAAAGGGTTTCCAATGCTGTAATCTTTATGGGAACAAACTGCCCCATCTTTCTCCTGTGTTGCCACTGGGGGGTTCAAACTTTTTACTTTTGTGCCACCAGGGATCCTTATGTTAGTGCATGCCATATATTAAAATAATTCTAACAAATATTTGATTACCTCACAAAAGTAATTTGATTGCATATAATGCTTTAAAAATTAAATGCTGAAGTTTTCCACAATGCTTTTTAGTTGCTTCTCCATTTCTGGCACACTGAATTTTATGTAAGGAGCTGTGGGGCACAATGGTTCATTGCTCAATTCCCAAATCAGCAGCTCTGCAGGAGAAAAACTGGGCAATCTACTGTAAAGATGATATCCTAGAAAACCCTATGGGAAAGTTATACTCTGCCACATAAGTCACTGTGAGTCAAAATTGACTCAATATCACACAACAAGTACTATATTGCAAACCTTGTATGAAGTAGTTGCACCTCTCTTATCCAAATGTGTTATTGATATGGATATGTCTAACCAGAGGTTCTAGCCGGATTCAGAAGAGGACGTGGAACAAGGGATATCATAGCTGTTGTCAGATGGATCTTGGCTCAAGGCAAAGAATACCAGAAAGATG
>NW_006922569.1:32772-34652 GCF_000298275.1 Orycteropus afer afer
GCGGGATCGGGCAGTGTTTCGTTCTGCTGTGCATGGGGTCGCTATGAGTCGGAAACGACTGGACAGCACTTAACAACAACAACAACAACCAGAGAACATTTCCTCTACCAGTTATTGTAAAAATAATGACATATAAATCTGTCCTCCATTCAGTATTGATAGGAAATATTAAACAGATACCATTAGAATTGCACGAACCCACTCAGGTTGTTAATTTGAAACAGTATAGGGTGCCTGGTGGACAAAAGGATATTATTGCTCTGGTTAAAGACATGCTAAAGGCTAGCATGCAATCAATTTGTACCAACAATTTCTCTGAATAACAACAGCCCATAGGGCTTGTGAGAAAGGTACATGGCTCATGGAGGTTGACACTAGATTACTGAAACCTAAATTAAATAGTGCTACTGTTGCATATTCCAGACATGGTATCAACAGTGCAGAAAACTGAGCAGGCTAAAGGAGATTGAGAGTCAATAATTGTTCTTGCAAATGTATTTTTTTTTCAATTGCAATCTCAAAAAACAATCAGCTGCAGTTTTCTTTCAAATGGGAAGGGTCCAATATGCTTTCAGTGTACTGCCACAGAGTAACTTGAATTCACTGGCTTCTGTCATAGTTTGGTTAGAAGAGACTTGAACTTGGTGCAGAACTCAAGTGCAGTGATACAGTACATTGATGATATTATATTAATATCAAACAAAAAGTTGGCTATGGTGGATTTGAAGACAGTGATGGGCCACATGACCAACAGAGACTGGCTAATAAATTCAGCTGATTAAAAAATCCAGACCCCTACCAAAATGGTTCAACTTGAACTTCTTTGCTCAGTATCTTCATTTTTTAATCATACGCTACTTCCTGAAATGGTTGAATGTCAACCAATTATTTTTAGTACAGTGACTCTTTGTATTCCTTCCATCTTCTTTGGATGCTTCCTGCATCATTCAGTGTTTTGCCAAAAGAATCCTTCAGTATAGTAATTCAAGGCTTGATTTTTTTCTTCACTTCTTTCAGCTTGAGAAATACTGAATGATTCTTCCCTTTTTGGTTTTCTAATGCCAAGTCTTCACACATTTCATTATAATATTTTATTTTGTCTTCTTAAACCAACCTTTGAAATCTTCTGTTCAGCTCCTTTATTTCATCATTTCTTCTATTTGCTTTAGCTGCTCTTAGTTTAAGAGTAAGTTCCAGAGTTTCTTCTAACATCCATTTTCATCTTTTATTCCTTGACTGTCTTTTTAATGACCTTGGGCTTCTTCATGTACTATATTTTGATGTCATCCTACAACTCGCCTGATCTTCCTACATTTGTCTTCAAAGTGTCTAATCTATTTTTCTGATAGTCTCCAATTTATGGGGGATATACTCAAGGTTGTATTTTGGCTTTTGTGTACTTATTTTCATTTTCCTCAGCTTTCATTTGAATTTGCATATGAGCAATTAATTGTGTATTCCACTATTGACCACGTGTGCATATGAGCAATTAATTGTGTATTCCACTATTGACCACGTGTCTTGCTCTTGCTGATGATACTGAGCTTCTCCATCACCTCTTCCTATAGATGTAGTCAGTTTGATTCCTTTGTATTCCATCTGGTGACATCTGCATGTATAGTTCTATTTATGTTACTGAAAAAAAGTATTTGCAATGAGTAAGTCATTGGTCTTATGAAATTCTGTGGCCTCCAGTGTCTTTTCTTTCACTAAGGCCATATTTTCCAACTATAATGAATAAAGAAGACCACAGAAGAATTGCTGTATTTGAATTGTGGTTTTGGTGAAGAATACTGAAAATACCATGGAAAGAAGAGCAAATAAATCTGTTATGGATGAAATACACCCAAAATGCTCCTTAGAAACAAGAATGGTCAAAC
>NW_006922569.1:35237-37063 GCF_000298275.1 Orycteropus afer afer
ATTGATGTGATTTTGGAGATGTCTGTGACATGTTGTTATGTAGACTTATGGCAAAAATAATGTAGAGCTTATGGCAAAATCCTGCAAATACAGGAAGTGGGCAAACTTCAATTAGAACAAATATAAAAAGATCAACTCCACATCATATTTTAACAAAAATGTTGAAATTCAAAGAAAAGGAGACAATTCTGAAAGGAGCAACAGAAAAATGTAATGTAACATTCCAAAGATCTTTCATAAAAATCAGTGTGGATTTCTCCACAGAAACTCTAGAGGCAAGAAGACAATGGAGCATCACTTATGAAAAATGGAAAAGAAACAATTGTCAACTGAGAATTCTTTACACGGGAAAGTTGTCATTCAAAAACAAAGGGAAAATCAAGATATTCAAAACCAAACCAAACAAATCAAAACAAAAATCAGAAGTTCTGGGAACTTGCCACTACTACCAAACCAGCTTTGCAAGTATTACTTGAGGGAGTACTATAAATGGAAAGGCAAGAGCATTAAGTAAATACTTATGTATATATACAGGAAGAAAAAATAAATAAAAATAAGAGTGAGTTTTCTAAAAAATGCAACAACATTAGCAACCATCAGGATGAAGTGTGAGATATTTTAAGTGAATGAACCCAAGAATTAAATCTCAATAAATAAAACTGAATAAAAAAATACAATACCTAGTTTATAAGAAAGAAGAATAAAATAAATCTATGAAATATAGATTATATACTGATACTAATGGAAACATATCAAGAAAATTGGGGAAAGTAGATTATAAGGAATATATTTATTACATCAAGGTTGTATGTTAACTGTTATTCATATGTTAAATATTGTTTCACTTTAAGATGTGTAATGTAATGTATGTGGTAGCTACTAAGAAATTACCAGAAAAAAAATATTCTGAAGAAAATAAGAAAGCAGGGACTTCCGATAAGATGGTGGAACAGGCAGAAAGACTGCAGAGACACTCTTCAACAAAGAAAAGGGGAACCAATTAACACAGATACAGAAGACAATTCTGGACCCAACAGCCTTGAAGGGAAGGATATAGAAATGGATTAAACTCCTGTTAGGAATCAAGAAAAAGACCCCCAAAAGAAATAAATTGCAAGGCACATGCTCTAATTACAGTGAAGAGATGACAAGGCCTCTCTTATGGTTGAGTGTTTGCTTTAAGAGATGGCAAGGTCTCTCTCACTCTTAAATACTTAATTGGCAAAACATCAGAGTATTAAAAGTAGATGTTATTCTCAATGTTTTTTATCTTATTGGGATGTTTCATACGTTGTGTCACTGTGTCCTAGTAAACATTTATCATTTTACACTCCTTAATTCTGCGCTGGGAGCTCTGGTAGCATAGTGGCTAAGACACTTGCCTGCTAACCAGACGGCTGGGGTTCAAACCCACCAGCCACTCCTCAAGAGGAAGGTTGGGCAATCCTACTTCCGTAGTGATACTGTCTCGGAAGCCCAAGGAGGGGTCGCTATGAGTCAGGTTTGACTCAACGGCACATAACAACAACAACAACAACAATCCTGCGGAGATTTCTGATTGTTTTAATGATCACCTGTTGTCCTTGAGCACATAGAGGAGTAAAACTTTAGCTCTGTAGAGAATAAGCTGATTGTATGACTTCCAAAACTAATGACGTAATCATGTTGTTGTTGTTGATAAGTGCTGTTGAGTCGTTTCCAACTCATAGTGACACCATGCACAGCAGAATGAAACACTGACTGATCCCGCGCCAGCCCCACAATCCCTGCTATACTTGAGCCCATCATCGCAGCCACCGTGTCAATCCATCTCGTTGAAGGCCTCC
>NW_006922569.1:40868-69572 GCF_000298275.1 Orycteropus afer afer
AGTGGCTTGACCATTTTGGATATTTAAAGTGACAGTGTTCCCCCAGATTCAAGGGACTTAAGAACAGACTCCACTTGCCAATAATGCCAAGTACATTCAGATCTGGATGACTGGAAAGGTGCGACATTCCCCTTGTTAGTCTTGTATCCCACACCCTCTTGGTTAATGGAGGTGCAGCCATCCCTCAATTCCATCCACCTTCTGGGCCCACAGGAACTCCACTTCAGTCTGTGGACTCAGGTAGAGCCTGGGTGCCCTGTCCCATTTATTAAAAAATAAATGTTTTTGTTTTTTTTTTCAGTTTTTCAGTTTTGTTTTGTCTGTTTTAAAACTACTATTACTATTACTACTTTTGTTCTTTTACTATTATTTTTTACTCTTCCTCTCCAAGGATCTAGTTTTAAGCTTTTTTCCTTTCCCTGTTCCTGGTCACAGGTTTTTTTTTTTTTTTTTTTCCTTTCTTTCTTGTGGTTAACCCCATTCCTTGTTTTTCTTTTTGTATTTTTCCTAATATTTTCTTCATTATTCTCTTTCTCTACTTTTTTTTTCTCTTATTACCCTCTCCCCAGAAATTTATGTTTTTTTTTTCTTTTTCCCTTTTTTTTTTTAAATTTAGTTACTGTTCCAGTGTGATTATACAGTGTATTTTTTGTCCATTTGCTTTTACTTTTTTGATGGTTGTTCAGTTGTTATTTTTGTCTAACTGAGTGGAATATAGCAACAATCTCCATACAACAAAACTACATCTCTACCTCCTGCAGCTTCATTTACTGATTGAGAGCCACCACTTCCTTTTCCACCAACAGGCCAATGACAAATAAACATCAGGAAGAGCCTGAATCACCCTTGGCTGCTCCTCACAAGCAGTTAACAGAGATCTAAATACAATAATGCCATAATGTCTTGGAGACAACAGAAAGTCACAATACATACAAAGAAGCAAGGTAAATTGGTAGAAACAAGGGAGCAGGCTACAGACCCAGAACACATCCCTGAGGAAGAAGCAGCATTGGAATTCTCTGACAAGGAATTCAAAAGAATTATATTTAGGTATCTTCAGAGGATTGAGAGACAGACCAAGGAAAACAGAAAAAAAACCCTAGAAGAATTCTGGAAGAAAAAACAAGAACAAAATGACAAAATAAATGAAAAATTGGAAATGATTCTAAATCTACAGACAGAAATCCAGAAGATTAATACTAAATTGTCAGAAATAGATAACACATTGGAAGGGCAAAGGAATAGAATTGATTCATTGGAAGACAGAATTAATACAAATACCTCAATACTTCTTTGGAAAGGGATCAATCAGAAAAAAAGATCAAAACAAGATGAAGATAGCCTAAGGTTTATGTGGGATACCATCAAAAGGAAAAACCTATGTGTCATTGGAATTCTAGAATAGTAAGAGAATAATAAAACCACTGAGAAAATTGTCCAAGACTTGTTAGAGGAGAACTTACCTGATATAATGAAAGAGGAGAATATATCTATTTAGGAAGTCAATGAACCTCAAACAGGATAGACCCCAAAAGAAAATTACCAAGATGTATCATCATCAAACTCATCAAAACCAAAGACAAAGACAGAATCCTGAAAGCAGCATGGGAAAAAAAAGAAAGTTACTTACAAATGACTACCAGTTAGAATAAGCTCTGATTTCTCAGCAGAAACCATGCAAGCAAGAAGGCAATGGGATGGTATATATAAAGCCCTGAAAGAGAAAAATTTTCAACCAAGAATTATATACCCGGCAAAGCTGTTCCTCAAATATAATGGTGAAATTAAGAGATTTCCAGATAAGCACAAACTAAGGGAATTTATTACAACCAGACCAATTTTACAAGAGATACTAAGGGGAGTCCTTTGAACAGAGAACCAAAAATAGCAAATAACAACCTATGATTAATACACAAGATGACATAACCCAGAAATCAAAGCTATGGACCTATCCAAATTAAAATAAGCTTACAAGATTGGAAACAGGGAACCAGAGACATTAATTGGCAAGTGAAGACAACTACAAACCAAAAAGAGGGAAAATACTGTGCAGTTTCAGAACTTCTAAATGGTGAGGAAGTCAAGAGAGTTGCAAGATAGAATGGACTGTTCTAATCTCAGGGAAGAAAATTTGTTGTTGTTGTTGTTATGTGCTATTGAGTTGGACCCGACTCATAGCGACCCCTCCTTGGGTTTCTGAGGCAGTATCATTACTGAAGTAGATTGCCCCATCTTCCTTCTGAGGAGTGGCTGATGGGTTTGAACTGCTAGCATTCTAGTTAGCAGTCAAGTGCCTTTCTAATCTTGGGGAAGAAAATAAGAAAGCAAAAAAGGCTTGTCACAAGGAAGCACTCACACACACACACAAAAAAAAATCATTATGAAAGTTTGATGAATATGTGATACACTCAGAAGACAAATAACAAATGTAGTGAAGTAGACAATTCATTTTTGGTAATAAATGTAAATGGTCTAAATGTCCTATGTTAAAAATAGAGTGATGTAATGGATTAAAGAAAATAATTCATCCATTTTCTGTCTACACGTAACACACATTAGACACAAGGACATTACTGAAAATAACAGTGCAGAGAAATAGTCCATTTTACCAATAAATAAAAAGAGCAGAAGTGGCCATACTGAAATCAGATAATGTTGTTTTTGCTGTTATGTGCCATTGAGTTGTCTCTGACTCATAACGACCTATGCACAACAGAATTAAACACTGCCTGGTCCTGTGTCAGCCTCACGATCCATGCTATACCTGAGCCTATTGCTGCAGCCACCATGTCAATCCATCTTGTTGAGGGCCTCCCCCTTTTTTGTTGACCCTCCACTTTAGGAAGTATGACATCCTTCTCCAGAGAGTGATCCCTTTTGACAACACGACCTAAGTATGTGAAATGAAATCTGGTCATTTTCCCTTCCAAAGAGCATTCTGGCTGCACTTCTTCTAGAATAGATTTGTTAGTTCTTTTAGTATCCATGGTACTGTCAGCATTCTTCATCAAGATCATAACTCAAAAGCATGAACTCTTCTTTGGTCTTCCTTATTCATTGTCCAGCTCTCATATACATTTGTGCTGATTGAAAAGATCATGGCTTGGTTTAGGCACATCCTAGTCTTCAGTGACACATCTTTGCTCTTCAGCATTTGAAAGAGGTCTTTTGCAACCATTTTCCCAATGTAATATGTCTTTTGATGTCTTGACTGCTGCTTCCATTGGCATTGATTGTAGAAACCAAGCAATATGAAGTGCTTGACAACTTCAATCTTTTCTCCATCTATCGTGAGGCTGCTTATTGCTCCAGTTACGAGGATTTTCCTTTTCTTTGTATTGAAGTGTAATCCATACTGCAGACTGTAGTGTTTAATCTTCATTGTAAGTATCACAAGTGATCCTCACTTTTGGCAAGCAAAATTGTATCATCTCGATATGTCAGATTCTTAATGAGCCTTTCTCCAATCCTGATGCAATGTCCTTCCTCATACAGTCCAGCTTCTCAGATTATTTGCTCAGCATACAGATTGAATAGATATGGTGAAAGGATACAACCTTGATGTACTACCTTCTTGATTTTAAACCATGCAGTATCTCCTTGTTCTGTTCGAATGACAGTCTCCTTGTCTAAGTACATTTCCTCATGCATACAATTAAGTGTCCTGGAATTCTTATTCTTCTCAGTGTTTTCCACAATTTGTTATGAGCCACACAGTTAAATGCCTTTGCAGGGTCAATAAAACACAACTAAACATCTTTCTGGTATTCTCTGCTTTCAACCAAAATCCATCTGACATCAGCAATGTTGACCCTTGCTTCATATTCCCTTCTGAATTCAGCTTTCATTTCTGGAAGTTCTCTGTCAATATATTGCTGTAACCATTTTTAAATGATCTTCAGTAGCATATCCATGTGTGACACCAATGATACTGTTTGATAATTTCCACATTCTGTGGGATCACTTTTCTTTGGAATGGGTCCAAAGATGGATCTCTTCCAATCAGTTGACCAGGTAGATGTCTTCCAAATTTCTTGGCATAGCCAAGTGAGTGCCTCCAATGCAGCATTAGTTTGTTGAAACATCTCAATGGGTATCCATCAATTCTGGAGCTTTGTTCTTCTCCAATTCCTTCAGAGAAGCTTTGGCTTCATCCTTCCCTACCATTGATTCCTGATCATATGCCACCTCCTGTAATGGATGATCATCTACCAATTTGTTTTGGTACAGTGACTCTGTGTATTCTTTCTATTTTCTTTTAATGTTTCCTGAATGATTAACATATTGTCCATGGAATCCTTCAATATTACAATTCAAGGCTTAATTTATTTCTTCAGTTCTTTCAACTTGAGAAATACCAAGAGGATTCTCTTTGGATTTTTTAACTCCAGGTCTTTGTACATTTCATTATAATAATTGATTTTGTCTTCTCAAGCTGCTCTTTGAAATCTTCTGTTCAGTTCTTTTATCTTGTTGACTCTTCCATTTGCTTTAGCTATTCTCTGCTCAAAGACAAATTTCTGAGTCTCCTCTAACATCAATTTTTGTTTTCTCTTCCTTTCCTGTCTTTTTATTGACCTTTTGCTTTCTTCATGGATGATGTTTTGAATGTCATCTACAATTCCTCTGGTTTTTTGGTTATTGGAGTTCAATGCATCAAATCTATTATTTCGATGGTCTCTAAATTCAGGAGGAATATAATAAAGGTCATATTCTGGCTTCCATGGACTTCTTTTAATTGTCTTCAGCTTCAAATTGAACTTGCATATGAGCAGTTGATAGTCTGTTCCACCACTAGCTCCTGGCCTTGTTTTGCCTAAAGATATCGAGCTTCTCTATTCTCTTTTGCCACAGATATAGTTAGTCTGATTCCTGTACACTCCATCTGATGAAGTCCATGTGTATAGCCACTATTTGTGTTGTTGAAAAAAAGGTATTATTTGCAATGAATAAGTTGTTTGTCTTGCAAAATTATATCATGTGATCTCCAGCATCATATCTATCACCAAGGCCATATTTTCCAAATACCAGTGATTCTTCTTTGTTTCCAACTTTTGTATTCTAATCACCAGTGATAATTTCACATCTAGATTGCATTTGCAGTCAATTTCAAACTGTAGAAGCTGGTAAAAATCTTCAATTTCCACATCATTGGCTTTGGCGGTTGGTGTTTAAATTTGAATAATAGTATTATAAACTGGTCTTCCAGTTAATAGAATGCAATGCTGTCAATGATGATAGGATAGAATATTACCCTATCACTGACAGAAGTGATAGGAAAGGATATTATCCTATAACTCACAGCACTGTACTTTAGGATAGATCTTGGTGCATTCTTTGTGATGATGAATACCATATCATTCCTCTTCAATTTGTCATTCCTGGCATTGCAGATCATATGATTGTCTGATTCAAAATGGCCATAACCACTCCATTTCAGCTCACTAAGGCCTAAGATATCAATTTCTATGTATTCCATTTCATTTTTGACAACTTCCAATTTTCCTAGATTCATACTTTGTACATTCTATGTTCTCATGTTCTGATTATTAATAGATGTTTTCAGTTTTTCTTCTCATTTTGAGACATGCCACATCAGCAAACAAAAGTCCCAAAACTTTACCCTTTCCCCATCATTAAGGTTGCCACTACTTGGAGGAGGCAGCTATTCTCCAGTTGTATCTTGTGTGCCCTCTGATCTTAAAGGCTCATCTTCTGGCACTGTATTGGACAATGTTTCAAGGTTATTCATAAAGTTTTCCAATAATATATGAGACAGTCTTTCAGTGTTATTCATAAGGTTTTCACTGAACAATTCTTTGAGAAGTGGATGACCCCTTCCTTCTTCTGAGTCTGTCTCAGTCTGGAAGCTCTGCTGAAGCCTGTCCACCATTGGTAACTTGCAGGCATTTGAAACACTGGTGGCATAGCATATATCCTCATAGGACCATGTAAGCCACCACCATAAGACAAAATGACAGTTTGTCTCCCTTAACTGTCTCAAACTGTTCTGCTCAATTTTCCAGCCTCCCACTTACTGGCACTGCCCCCATGTGCTCTAACCTAAATCAGATAATATGTACTTTAAATAAAAATATTTTATAAGAGTTAAGAAGAATATTGCATAATAATAAAATGGTCAATCTAGTAAGAAGACATAACAATTACAAATATATATAAACCTAATGGATCATTTTCTATGTCATGACAACATAGATCATATGCTAGGGCACAAAACATGTCTCAACAAATTTTAAAATGTTGAAATAATACAAAATATCTTCTCTCATAACAATAGAATGAAGCTAAAATCAACAACATGAAAAATAAATATGTATGTGGAAAGAAAATAATACACTGCTAAAAAACTATTGGATCATAGAAGAAGTAAAAAATGAAATTAAAAAATTCCTACTATCAACCTAAAATGAAAACACAGCATATCAAAACCTTTGGAATGCAGCAAAACAGTATTCAGAGGGAAATTCATAGCAACAAATTCCTACATTAAAAAAGAAGAAAGATGCAAAATGATTAACTTAAACTAATTTGAAATAGAAGAGGAAGAGCAAAAGAAGACAAATGTGGTCAGAGAAAAGGAAACTATAAAAATCAGAGCAGTAATAAATGAAAGAGAAAATAAGACAAAGAATGGAATTAATCAAGAAAATCAGAAGTCATTTTTTGAAAAGATCAAAAAAAAAAAAAAACTCATTAGACAAACAAAAGACAAAAATTAGAAAAAGCCAATAACTAAATTGAGAAATGGAATTGGTGACATTACAACCAATCCAACAGAGATAAAGAATATTACAACTGCTTACTATGAAAAATTATACTCCACAAAATTCCTAGAAACACGCCACCTACAGAAACTAAAACAAATGTAGGTAGAAAATTGGAAAAGACTCATTATAAAAGAAGATAATGATGATATCCTCAAAAAGAGTGCCAAAAGGAAAAAAAAATAAAAAATAAAGAAAAAATGGCCATCTGGCTAACCTGGAGAATACTATGAAACATTCAAAGAGTTGACACCAAACCTACTTCTTCAAAAACAATTGAAGAGGAAGGAATGCTAACAAACTCTTTCTATAAAGCCTGCATAACCCTGATACCTAAACCAGGAACAAACAACAAAAAAAGAACACTATAGACCAATATCCTTATGAGAATAGATGCAAAAAATTCCAACAAAATTCTTGCCAAAAGACTTCAGCAATATGTAAAAAAAAAAAAAAAAAAAAAAATACACCATGATCAAGTGGGATTCATACCATGATTTCAAGGGTGTTTCAACATTAGAAAACCAATCAATATATTTCACCACATAAACAAAGCAAAGTGAAAAGACCATATGATCGTATCAATTGATGCAGAAAAGGTTTTCAATAAAACTCAACACTATTTCCCTTTAAAAACTCTCAGGAAAACAGTTATATTTTTCAACATAAATTAGGACATATAAGGAAAACCAACAGCCAGCATTATACTCAACAGAGAAAGGTTGAGAGCCTTCCCTTTGATATCAGGAACGAGCCAAGGAGGCTTATTATCACCACTCCTATTCAACATTGCACTGGAAGTTCTAACCAGAATGGTAAGTTAAGAAAGAAAAATAAAAGGTATACAAATTGGATAGGAATAGATAAACTATCTCTATTTGCAAATGACAGAGTCCTATATATATAAGCCTCTAAAGATCCCACAAGAAAACTGCTAGAAAAATAGAATAATTTAGCAAAGTTGCAGGGTACAAGATTAGCAAACAAAAATTAGTTTGGTTCCTCTACACTAACAAATACATTTTAATACTCAAATATTCAAGCTGGCACCTGACTTTTAATTCTTCATAATTATTTAAAAGACATTTTAAATCTTGTACTACCACTTAGTCACTGTTTTGGTTACTTCATGATGCTCTAACAGGAATACTGCAGGTGAAGGGATTTAACAAACAGGAGTTTACTTTCTTACAGTTTTGGAGGTTAGATGTTTAAGTTCAAGTACCAAGCTCTAGGAGTGGGATGAAAGCCCCTTGACCTTGGCCTTCATCTCTGTCTCTTGCTCCTGGCCCACAGGAGCTAGAAGCGTCTTTTCATTCAGGCAGCTGATGGCTGCTGAGGCTAACAAGCCCAAGGATGACAAATAAAAATGGCACAGTCCCAACATTACCAAACAACATGGCAGGGAACTAATTTAATTCCAGAGACAGTCCCAAGATTGGCAGGAAACATGCCAGGCTGCTAAATGAAGACTCCGCTATATGCAGGGTCTAAGCCTGACAAAAAGTTCAGAGACTTTTCTCAGTGCTTCTCCTTGTATTCTGGAAGCAGACCATATGCCTAAGGCAGTTACTCAGCTGTTCCAGTAGAGTCTACCGTGGAGTTGATTACCAGTCTCATCACGGGGATTAACTACATCCAGCTGCCCAGCCATCTAAACCAGGCCCAACCAAGTTGACACATAACCTTAGTTACCACAGTGACCACTGTGAACATAAAAATATACTGAAAATAGAAAAGATACACACAGTTAAGTATGTGATTAGTTTACTTACTCAGAGTCAAGAGCTTAAAGTATACACACACATCATCAACAACAACAAAATCTTTAATTTAGGTTTTCCATGCTTTGGATGAAATAAAATTATAATATTACTGTAATATTAAAATTATAATTGAGTAAATGTATATGACGTTGGGAGGCAGTAACTGGGATTCTATTTAATGTAAATTGTGCTGTAACCTGTCATTGAAAGTGATGATAAAATTACAAACCTAAAATAACAACAGATTCCATAATCCCTCATTTAGGATGTGAAGTCAAAGAAAGTAAATTTATAATTTCCTCAATAGATTCAGCAATTTAGAATCTTGAATAAACAAAGAATATTTTCCCCAATGCATAGATGAATAACTAAGAAACCACAAAATGTAGAGGAAAGCACACACTTTAGTGTCTCTGACATAACTTACATTTAACTACAGACCCTGTAGTCAATTATAATTTCTTTTATTTCCTGACCCAGATGCCAATTACAAACAGACAAATTAGAGAGTTGGCTAGCTGCTGGTAATTAAATGTTCATGAATCTGTGTGTGTGTTTGTGTGTGCAGGCACATTTTTATTTTCATGTTTGTAGATATCTAATTAATTATGAAATTTATCTGTGGTTAACATTTAAAAAGAGGGTAGAATCATCAGCACGTTGCAGCTTGTTTATTTTCGGTTTTCATTTGCCAAGGAGAATTACTTTGATTATAACAGTAATAAATTTAAACGTTGCTCTATTTCATAATTCTTGTATATTATTCCAAGCATTTTGGCTCAGCAAGGAATGATCTTCAACAACAGAATGGACAAGAAATACAAATGATTTATTCATCTGTTAGAAGTGAATCATCATTATATATTTTTGTTCCAGAAGCCATTCTCCCCTTCTATCTTACCAGTAAACCCTGAATTTGTTCCAGTATCTGTATTATAATCAGGGCTTTATAGGTAATCCTCATCATTCAAATTAGTCGTGGTTCTCCTATTTCCTCAAATGTAACAAGTTTATGTGAGCTCTGGTAGCATAGTGCCTAAGACACTTGACTGCTAACCAGAAGGCTGGTGGTTCAAACCCACCAGCCACTCCTCAGAAGGAAGATGGGACAATCTACTTCCATAGTGATACCACCTCAGAAACCCAAGGTAGGTGGGATCACTATGAGTCGGGTCCAACTCCACAGCACATAACAACAATAACAACAGGTTTATGAGATGGTCATATTATCAATTATTGGTCAATGAGAAAGGATGCAGGTGTGTCTTCTAGGAAAGTTTTCTTTGCTCTTGAAAAGACACATGAGACTAAAAGGTCGATATATACTCTAAAGCAAAGATGAGAAGATAAGGGGGCAGGGATATTAGAATACTGGAAACAGAACAACCAAGACACAATTAAAGAGAATACTGACACACTATGAAAAATACAATTAATGTTGCTGAAAATTGTGAATATAAATTGTAAAAGAGTAACATAGTTTACTATGTAAAATTTCACCAAAAGCACAATAAATTATTATTTAACAAAAAGACAGGAAGAAATATGCAATATTTATCTTTCCTCAGAAACTGTCATGTCTTGCTGTGTCATCTTGCAACCATAAGAAGAAATATTCTGAAAATTAAACTAATACATTAAGGATGACACTTGTTATGTGCCCAACTCATAGCGATGACTCTTTGGGTTTCCAAGGCAGTATCACTACGGAAGTATATTGCCCAACTTTCCTTCCGAGGAGTGACTGGTGGGTTTGAACTGTAAGCCTTCTGGTTAAGAGTCAAGTGCCTTAGGCACTATGCAACTTGTTGTTGTTGTTGTTATTATGTGCCGTCGAGTCAGCCCTGACTCATAGCGACCCCTCCTTGGGTTTCTGAGGCAGTATCACTACAGAAATAGGATTGCCCAACCCTACTTCTGAGGAGTGGCTGGTGGGTTTGAACCGCCAGTCTTCTGGTTAGCAGTCAAGTGCCTTAGGCACTATGCTACCAGAGCTCCTACTATGCTACTAGAGCTATATTTTTAATGTGTCTTTTGCTTGTCCACTTTCATTCTCTACCATTTTCCACCTTCCTTTTCTTTTTTAACACAAAAGAAGCATGCAGAAGAAAATCTCTGAAAATACAGTAATGACCTACGGGATCAGGACCATAGTTACAAGGGACATGAAGATCATTTGGCATAGCATAGTTCTCTGGTGGTGTGAATCTTCTTTTCTCTCTTTCTTGCTCCTACTATCTCATTCTCCATCCTTCTCCTTCTCTCCCTCTGTCTCTACATTTATCCCTGTCCTTTTATTAGAAGAGTATTTCTAAAATGAAGCAATTCCATTCCTATTTTACTACATCCATCACCTAAGCCTCCAGTATATGCTAAATATCATCAGTAACTATAACAATAATCCCCCAAAATACTAATTACATTTATGGATCTAAGAAAGTATGATTCAGAAACAGGGGATTTGGAAGAAAGATTTCTTTCAAGGTCTTAGTCTATTACTATTAAAACTCTGACATTTAGAGAATTCATTTATCAAGCAAAAAAGAATTACCTAATGCTTCATAGCAAAGTGATTAAACTCTAAGGTCTCTGCAAACTGTAAGGTAAGACCTTTCTTCCTAACCTAAATGTAGGACAATCAATAAACATGATGCTTAGGGATAGAGATCACTAGACTTAAGTACCGTTTCCCATTTATGCCGTCACTTATGCAAGGAAACCTATTCTAATTTACTAGATGGACCCAGTTAACTTTATCTTTAAGTATAGTTGAAGAGCCATTTTTTGTAACCATGGGGAAAAATCAATTTATATTCATAGAACAAGATCAGCTAATAAAGTATTTTCTGTCTAGTAGATGTCATGAGTTAAGTACTGTATTGCGTGTACCTCATTAAGTGCCACCACCTCAGATGCCATTTAGGTAAGTAGTGATCTTGGATATCCTCCAAAATGTAAAATAGCTGTATGCAACTCATAAGCTGAATATAGTAAATGCTAATGTCTTTGCTGAATCTGCAAAAATGCTGATGCATTCTATCTAAAATTAAAGAAAAAAAATGTCCTCTGTGTTTTAAGTGTAGTTGTACAAAACAGATTGATGAATTAAACGACTATGTGTGATAACTCTTTAATTTTTCAAAAGTGTCTCATTGTTTGGAAAGTTCATGTTTACACTATTTTCAAAATTTCTCTCTATAAGATATTGATGAAATTATCATCCTTGTAAAAAGATTGACAAGTATTTCAAAACTTGATTTCCCATGTATTCATATATCATATAGAAGATGCTTGGTAAAGTGTAGGGTCAGTGAAAAAGGGGAAGACTCTAAAAAAAATGGATTGACACAGTGGCTGTAATTGTGGGTTCATGTGTAGGAATGATTATGAAGATGGCACATGACCAAACAGTGTTTCATTCTGTTGTACTTAGGATTGTTATGAGTTGGAGTCAACTAGATGGAACCTAAGAACAATATCATAGAAGTTGCATGTTTTGAATATATTCTCAATGTATATCCTTAAGATAATTGTAAAGAGAGATAATAATTTGATTTTGTTTTTCTTTTCCAGACCACATTGACATGTAGGTGATGTCTTCCATATTCATTCAAGGGCTAGGCCAGCAAGAACAGGGAATTTGGCATGGTAAGAATGGCATATTCTCATGAGCCTTAGATTGACTAATAATTAGTATTCACATTTCCTGCACAAATAGAATCATTCAAGCTGGAACATAAAAAGAAATGAAAATCACTGTTTATATTTTTACTTCCAAAAGAAAACTACTGACAATAAATACAAAAGAATGGCAGGAAATATGTCATAACATAAAAAGTGGAATTAAAATAGAAAATGAGCTAGATGTTCTGGTTCAAGGGAAATAAATGAAGGACATGTGGGGATATAAGTAAAGAGGAGGACAGAGAGGCTAAGACTGAAGATAGGAGACAGAGACAACACCACGTCTAGAAATACTATACATTGAGTCCATTTCAATCCATAAGGACCCTATGCGTAACTGCGTAGAACTGTGCTACCTAGGGATTTCAATGCTTGATGTTCTGGAAGTAAATAGTTAAGTATTTCTTCCAAGGCAGTTTTGGGTGGTCTCAACCTCCAGCCTTTTGGTTATCAAAATTTTCACACTACCAGGGATCCTAGAAACACTAATTAAACTTTCACACTACCAGGGATCCCAGAAACACTAAAAATACCCTATATGGGCAGTATTCTAACATATTACTAATGACCTATCGTGAGAACTCATGTTAGCTGTGGGGTGTGTGTCTTCCATTAGCATCCTTCTGCAAATAAATTTGGGATTTTCCAATAGAATAATTTTTGCCAATGCTCTAGGATTTCTAAAGGATTAGTATAAGTTGAGATATGTTTTTAAAAACCTAATTACTAAAAACCTCACACCTACAGAATTATATTTTTTTGTTGCTTGATACACATGAGAGCAAGAAGAGTGCAACATGGAAGACCTTAACATTAATACAAAGTAGAACTGCATAGGGGAAATTCCTTCCACCAAAACAAAACATTACCGAATATGCTTACATTTGTCTTAAGATATGATTACAGTAGGTTAGCTTTAAAATATTTTGATGTTTAATAAAATTATAAAACTTTTCAAAATGAACATATTAAGATCTTTTAATAAATCATCTTGGAGAATTCTTAAGAAAATTAGCCATAGTACCGATGAATTTATACTTACAGCCAGAATGAGTTTTGTAAGTTCATGCTTTTAACCTGACCTTCTTCTCTAAATATGTGGAAATGCTATGCAATAATAAAAACAGAACATTTATCAGTCCTGAAAATAAAAGTTAACTTGTCTGGGGGCAAGGAACAAAGTTTACGAGCGTAGAAAACTACCTTATTGTATTTATGCTTCAGAAATATTTTCGATTTGTTGCTTAACAAGAACTAAAACTGGCCATTAGTTATAGTAAACTAGACTAAGGTTTAATGATTAAAAATATGTGGGGGTCCGCCAAATGTGAGAGGAGCTTGAAGTAAACTTCTACGGGCTGAAGCCTGAGAGAATTACTAAGGTGAACATATGTCATATATGTCTAGTAGTAACAAACAGAGCTTTGCAATTAGGATCTGACCACAGTAATATCTTTGCTTAAAAATTAGGTTCACGAAGATGGAGGAATAGGCAGCCAAGCGACACAGACCCTCTTCAACAAAGAAAAGAGAAACCAATTGACAGAGATATAGGAGATAATCCTGGAACCCTGAGCTTTGAAAGGAACTATACAGAAGTGGATTAGGCACCAACTAGTGGAAAAACCTGAATGAAAACAGTGAGTACAGAGATGGTTGGAGCTGTAGACTGTCAGCTACTCTGACGGGACCAACAGCCTGAATGTTTCCAAGTGGTGTTGGAATCTGAGAACTGATCTAAAGATCAGCCCTGGTCATCAAGGTCTGCAGGGACAATTGTGCTGGTGGCTTATGACTGGAAAGGGAAACAGCAAGGAGGGATACAACCTGAGCTGTGGACTTTCCACCATCAGGAGGGTGAAGTCATTTTGATTGTTCATGCACAGCAGCCATTTTGGACAGTTTAAGTGACTGAGGGTGCAGAAATTTTGAATGTTTACAAGCGGTGGCCATTTTGGATATTTAAAGTGACTGAGAGTGGATCTATTTTGAATCTTTACAAGTGGCAGTCATTTTGGATTTTAAAGTGACAGCATTCTCATTCTGATTCCAGGGACATAAGAATAGGCACTGTTTGCCAGGGTCACGAGGGACACATGAGAGGTTGACAAAAGGAGATAAGTGGTGAGTGTATAAGTGCTGTCAACTAGTGAATAAAGGAGCACAGGACAGTACCCTGCTTATATAGATAACATACATACAACACAAAGAAAACAAAAATTGTGGGCAAGTCACTCCAACATACGATCACCAATTAAATATAAACACAAAAATGTCACAAAGCCTCTGAGACAACAGAGCATCACAGTCCACACAAAGAAGCAAGATAAAGCAGAAGAAACAAGGGACCAGGATATAGACCCAAGACACATCCCTGAAGAAGACACAGCATTAGAACTCCCTGATAAGGAATTCATAAGAACTATATTTGTTGTTGTTGTTGTTGTTGTTGTTATGTGCCGTCGAGTCGGACCCGACTCATAGAGACCTTTCCTTGGGTTTCTGAGGCAGTATCACTACACAAGTGTATTGCCCAACCTTCCTTCTGAGGAGTGGTTGGTGGGTTTGAACTGCCAGCTTTCTGGTTACCAATCAGCTACTTTAGGCACTATGCTAACAGAGCTCCTAAGAATTATATTTAGGTATCTTCAATGAATTGAGAAGCTGATCAAAGAAAACACTGACAAAATTTAGGAAAACACAGAGAAAAATATACAACAATTTTGAAAGACAATATAAGAACAAAATGACAAAATAAATGAAAAATTAGAAATGATACAAAATCTACCCACAGAAATCCAGAAGATTAATATTAATGCTAAATCTTCAGAAACAGATAAGACATTGAGCAGGCAAAGGAGTAGAATTGAGTCAATGGAAGACAAAATTAGTAAGATTGAAGGCAAATACCTAAATACTTCTTTGGAAAGGGATCAATCTGAAAAAAAGATCAAAACAAAAGGAAAAAAGCCTAAGGTTCATGTGAGATACCACCAAAAGAAATAACCTATGTGTCATTGGAATTCCAGAACACGAAGAGACAAATAAAACCACAGAGAAAATTGTCAAAAATTTGTTGAAAGAGAATTTTCCTGGTATGGTGAAAGATGAAACATTCAGGAAGTCCAACAAACTCCAAAACAGTATAGACCGCAAAAGAAAATCACCAAGACATATCATCATCAAACTCACTGACACCAAAGATAAAAAGAATCATGAAAACAGCACTGGAAAAATGAAAAGTTATCTACAAAGGGCAACCAATAAGAATAAGCTCTGATTTCTTGGCAAAAACCATGCAGGTGAGAAGACAATAGTATACTGTCTATTAATTATACTATATAAATATATAATATATTTAGATAGTTTATCTAAAACCTTGAAAGAGAAAAATTCCCAACCAAAAGTTATGTACCCAGCAAAATTGTCTGTCAAATATGATGGTGAAATTAGGACATTTCCAGATGAGCGGAAATTAAGGGAATTTGTTAAAACCCGACCAACCTTACAAGAGATGCTAAAAGGAGCCTTTTGAACAGAGAACCAACACAATCAAACAACAACTCACCATGAACACACATGATGACGTAACCTAGAAACCAACCCAGCTATGGAAGTATCCAAAGTAAATAAGTCTACAAGATTGTAAACAGGAAACCAGAGACATCAATTTACAAATGAGTACAACTACAAACTAAAAAGAGGGGGGGGAAAAAAAACTTTGTTGTTAAAGAACTTCTAGATGGTACAGAAGTCAAGATCAAGGCAACTACAAGATAGAATAGACTGTTCTAAACTTGGGGAAAAAAATATAAATCACAGGGTAACCTCAAAGAAAAATGATAAACCTTCATATGAAAATGAAAAAGAAGACCAGCACAAATGTTTACCAAATACTAAAACAATAGCAATGAAGGAAGTGACAACACGATTCATAAACAAAATGAGCTCAGCATAGAAAATGATGTGGAACAAGGAAATTGACACAACAAAAAAAGCACATAAGAAAATGACAGCAACAAATTCATATTTGCCAATAATTACATATCTGGCAAGGGACTTATCTCTAAGATTTACAGAAAATTCCAACACCTCAACAGCAAAGGAATTAGCAATGCAATTGAAGAATGGGCAGAAAACATGAGTAGATACTTCACCAAGAAAGATATTCAGGTGCCAGCTAATACATGAAGAGATGCTCATGATCATTGGCCATCAGAGAGATGAAAATCAAAACAATGAGATACAGTCTCATCCCAGCACTGGTGACAGTGTTCAACAAGACAGAAAATAACAAATGCTGTTGGGAATGTAGAGTGATCTGGACTCTTATACATAGCTGGTGGGACTGGGAAGTGATACACCCACTGTGGAAAGTAGTATGACAATTCCTTAGAAAGCTGGGCTTGGAGATACCGTTTGACTCAGCAATCCCATTACTAGGTATATATCCTAAAGAGATGAGAGCCAGGACAGGAACAGATATATGCACACTTATGTTCTTTGCTGCACTATTTACAGTAACAAAAAGATGGAAACAACCTACGTGCCCATCAATGGATGACCAAATTTTGGTACATACACACAATGTAATGCTATGCAGCACTAATGAATAATGTAGAATCTGCAAAACACCACATATTATGGATAAACTTGGAGGACATTATGCTGAATGAAATAAGTCAATCACAGAGGGACAAATATTGTATTACTTCATCGTTGTGGAGGGTCAAGGAAACATTTATATATGGAGCGAAACTTTGTTGGTTGCCAGGGGTGGGAGGAGAGGAGATGGAACACTGCACAATATAAATAAATAAATAAACAAACAAACAGACAAATAAATAAATAAATAAAATGCATTGACCCATGTCACTTTAGTTTTGTATATTTCACTGTACATAAATTATATTTCAATAAAGTATATTAAAAAAAGAACAATAAAGGATGCACATATCACCTAAAAAATAGGTTTATCATTGCTAGGTAATTTTTCTGTCTTTCAGTGTACAAACCTGTCTAAAAGTGAGGTCTTCAAGTCACTCTGTAAATTCAATGGTAAAATAAATAGTTAGGAAAATGTCATCAAGGAATGCAATGCCACAAAACAGGGAAGGATTAATGCAGAGAGTGACAGAAAAAATGCCAGAGAAAAGAATCTGCTGCAAAGTAAGTAAGTAAATAAATAAATAATCTGTGAATCACTTCCAAAATAAATGGGAAACTCTCACTCTAAAATGGAAAATAAAATTAGAAACTTGAGAGTGAGTTTCTTCTGGTGTAATTAAATTAATAGAGCTATTTGAAAAAGATGTTAAAATTATATTTAACTGAAACAAACACAACCAGAGCAAGTGCCTATACAAATATTAATTTGAAATATTGGAAGTAAAGAAAAACAACAAACAAGTAAATATAATAAGTCCTCAACTGGACATATGTAAACAGTCAATTACTGGGATGTAACTACGGGTAATTGATTAGAACAAAACATAATTAATAAAAAGATTTATTATAAGGCTATATTAAGAAAATCGGTAGAGAGATTCATCCAAGGAAAAGAATAATATTATAGAAGGATTAGTAGGGAAAGCAGTCTTTTTTCAGTATAAATACTTGTATTCTCAGATTAATATTCACTACATTGTGAGCCAGTTAAATGAAATATAACATGATCTATATGACTTACAGGAAAGCTGGAAGACATTAAAACTAGGAAAGCGCTGAAATCTGCTGATTAAAAACAGACATATTACTTAAAATGAATTCTCGTAAAACTGGTAAAGTATTACCCTCAGCAAAGTGCATTCTTGGGAAGGAAAAACCAACAACAACAACACAGTTATACCTTCAGTGTTCTAAAGAATGTAAATTGCCAATCTTGAATCACAATGCAAAAAAATAATTATTTAAGATCAAAGATGAAAGCTATATATATATTTATGTATATCGACTCAACGGCACATAACAACAACAACAACATACAAACACAAAGAAATGTTAACAGTCTCAAACATCATCAGAATGTTCTTGACTTGCATGCTATTTTCTTGTCTTCTTTTATGTTCATCTCCAAATTTATTACTTTTATGTCATAGTCTCATCTTTCTTAAAAGGCACATGAAGATTAGGTTTTAAAACACACATTTTCAGTTGCTGAGGAAAGGTGTCTCATGCTATTGCATGTGATGCCACTCATTTTCCCTGATATAAAGGTCCACAGAATGAAAAAAGAAAAAGAAAAGAAAAAAAAAATATCATAAGTAATTCAAGGAAAATTTGTCTTCACCAGAGGAACATAAAAATATTCTTACTATAAGAGTGATGACAACCTCATTACTGATTTTCTTAACCTTTTCATTTAGGCTGCTGTTGAGCTAAGATTAAAATATGTAACTCAACTTTACCAGTTGCCTTCCAGTCAACTTGAACTCATGGTGACCCCATGTATGTCAGAGAAGAATTGTGCTCCATAAAGTTTTCAATGGCTGATTTTTCAGAAGTAGCTCACCAGACTTTTCTTCTGAAGCACCTCTGAGCAAACTCAAATTTCCAACTTTTGGTTGGCAGCCAAGAGTATGAACAATTTACAACATAAAAGGACTCTGCAATTCAGTATGGACATTTGACTCTCCACCTTTGCTTTTCCAGATCTGTAACTTGTATTCTAACATGTATTTTAATTCATGTTGCTGTGTTTTGCCATCAAGTCAGATCCGACTCACAGCGACCCCTCCTTGAGTTTCTGAGGCGGTATCACTACTGAAGTAGATCACCCAATCTTCCTTCTGAGGAGCGGCTGTTGTGTTTGAACGCCAGCCTTCTGGTTAGCAGTCAAATGCCTTAGGACACCAGAGCTTCTAAAGTATCCATAAGAGGTGTAAAGAATTGTAATTAGTTTTATAAAGTAAAGCGTTTCTGTTAAAAAGTGGTTTTTTTAAAATATATAGTGTGAAGCTGAGCTGGAAGATATTAGGGCCAGGAAACTACTTAGGGAGCTATTACAACGATCTCTGGAGAAGCAGAACATATGTAGGGCTTAAAGATGTGGTAGTGGTATTGGAGCAAAACAGATGTGAAAGACATTGAGAGGAGAGAGAAAAGGAGAAAGAGAAGTTAAATTTGATACAGAATTTTCAAATAAATAAATGGAAATAAGTAAAGATGAAATACTCATCTGAGGCAATGAAATATACTTTATTTTAAAAAAATATTTTATTTTCTACTTGGATAGTATATTTGACATCTCTAAGTACCCATAGGGAGCTCTGGTGGTGTAGTGCCTAAGACATTTGACTACTAACCAGAAGGTTTGTGGTTCAAACCCACCAGCCACTCCTCGGAAGTAAGGTTGGGCAATCTACTTCCATAATGATACCATCTTGGAAAACCATGGAGGGGTCATTGTGAGTGGGATCTGACTCCACGGCAGTGAGTTTGGTTTTTGGTTTTTTGCAAATACCCATAAGAAAATACCTTTTTATCACCTCTCCCACCACTCTGCTATCTTCACATGTGTTCTTCTTCTTTTTTTTTTTTTTTTTTTTATCCTCAGGGTCCCATAATATCAAGTTTCAAACCATCTAGCCTCAAGACCTTGCGTATTCTCTTTCTGGAGAAAAATGTGGCTCAATTCTATACTCTGCTTTGGGCATTTTCTTTCTTTCATTCATTCTTTTATCTTCTTTAAACTTTGTATTGTGATTTGAGTAAAAGTTTACAGAGGAGATTGGTTTTCCATTCAACAATTCATGCACATTTTGATTCAAGACCTAGATTGCAATCCTCACAATGAAACAGCTTCCTTCCCTCTTACTCTTGTGTTTACTATTCCCATTGATTCTTCTTTCTTATCCCTTCCTGCCTTCTGAGATTTATCCCTGAACAAATGCTGCCTTTTTAAATTTCATATGGTTGGTTATTCTAGGGAATGCATGCATCCTTCATGTTATTTTCCACTTTATATGCCTATCTATTGTTTGGCCGAATGTTGAGTCACAGGGGTGAGTTCAATTCCAAGCTTCTAGCATGTCTAAAGGCCATAATCTAAGGGGTTCAACCAGTCTCTATCAGATCAGTAAACCTGGCCTTTTTAACCTTTTTTCATTTTGTTCCCCATTTTTCTCCCACTCTGTCCAGAATTTACTACTGTGATCTCTTTCAGAGAGATTGTCAGTGGAGGCTAGGCGTTGTCTAGTTCTTCTGGTGTCAAAGTCATAGATGCTGGGGATCACATGGTCCATTAGTCCTTTGGACTATTTTATTCCACACTTTGATTTTTGTTGCTTCTCTTTGTTCCAGACAGGGAGAGACCAATAATACCCCCTTAGTTGACTGCTCACAAGCATTTAAGACCCTAGTTACTACTCACCAAAGTAGGCTATAGAACATTGTCTTTGTAGATTATGTCAATTGAACTTTATATCCCCTGAGACTATGATCTTGAGCCCTGAGGTTTGATGGCTAATTCCTTCAAGGTGTTTTACTTATGGCTAAGATGTTTTCATAATTTCATACCCTGTATATTCTACTATATTCACAGGTATATTTGCAGCACAGATAAAAGTATATGTGCAAATATCTTCAGTCAATCCTAAGAAATTAAATATTTATATACATCAAAATACTTCTAAAAGACTGAAAAGAGAATCTGTAGACTGGAAAAATAATGTTGGTTATGACATACCGGGCAAGGGACTAATTTCTAAAACTATAGAAAACTTCAGCACCTCAACAACAAAATGACTAAACAATCCAATTGAAACATGGGCAGAGAACATAAACAGACACTGGACCAAAGAAGATATTCAGGCAGCCAAGAAACACTTAAAGAAATGTTCATTATCATTGGCTGTTAGAGAGATGCAAGTCAAAACAACGAGATTTTAATTTCACCCCAGCATTAATAGAAAAGTTAAAAAAAAAAACAGAAACCAACAAATGTTGGAGAGGGTGTGGAGAGAAATTTATCAATCACACACACACACACACACACACACACACATATGTAATATTATGTTGTATTATAAAGACTACTTAAGATTTTTTTCTTAAATGTATTTATTTTCTTAATTTGAAAGATTCTCCTTGATCCTCCCAAGTTCTCTTTTAGTTTTCCATAACACATGTTATGACCTGATAGGTTATACATTTATGTATTTGTTTATTTTCTGTGTCCACTTATTGGAATTAAGCTCCATAAAACCACAGACTTGTTTTTTTTTCTCCTTTAGGTTATCAGCAGCTAGAAGTATGATTGATATTTAGTAGCTATTCATAAAGATTGTTGTTAGTATTGTTATTGTTCCAGGTTTATATACCATTTATTTTTAGAAGAATACACAGGTCCTGCTCATTCTCATTCAAAAAAGGCCTGCATTTTCTTATTTCTACATCTTTTTTCATGACTTTTATTTTGGGATAGATCTCCAGATGATAGATTTTATTGGAACTATTTTAGTCCTTCAAGTCACATTTCTTGATAATACTTTTCCTCATTCTTCTCACCATTGTGACCTCATATTCTCATAGTACTCAAAACACATAAATCCATTTATGACATATCACATTGCTTATTGTTTTACAGTTATTTCTGACCTTTCTTTATGCCTTTTAGTAGACTATAAATTTCTTGGTAACAAAGCCAAGCATTAACTTTGGTTATAATTCTTGGAGCTTTTATGACAAATGATAGTACTAAAATGAATCTAAAATATTTGGTCAGTAAGTGAAAAAAAAAATGTAGCTATTTAATTTGCAATGGCATTTTTAAGCACTATTCGAAATATTAAATTGATATGTTAGTATTGAACAGAGTATTTTTTCAAGAGTTAACTATACAATAAGTTTTCAAATATATATTAATCTGCATTGAATTTCACAGGGATTGTGAAAAATATGTGCACACACTCACAAATACACTTGGTAGACCAAAAAAGGGCCCCAAGGATGACCACTACCTAAACCTTGGAACATATGAATATTTTCTTTTAGATGACTAAAGGGACTTTGCAGATGTCATTGAGGTATGGACCTTAAATATGAAGAGTCTGTTTTATTCAGGTGGACTGAACCTAATCAGATGAAACCTTAAATTCAGAATGCAGTAGCTCTAATGGCACAATGATTGAAGATTTTGTCTGATAACCAAAAAGTTGGTGGTTTAAACCCTCCACCTGCTATCCTGGAGAAAAACTAGGAAAGTCCGCAAAGATTTACAGCCTTGGAAACCCTATGGGACAGACAATTCTGCTTGGTCTTATAGGGTCACTATTAGTCAGAATTGACTCGATGGCAGTGGTTTGGTTTGTGTTTGGTTTCTCTCAGTGGAGGCAGGAGAAATACTACGGAAGGAAGTATCAAAGAGATTTGAAGCCCAAGAAACACTTCATCGATTTCTGGAATTGAAGATAAAAGGGGCCATGAGTCAAGGTGTGCTTCTAGAATGTGCTGTGTCTCTAAAAACTAAGACAAAAAGCAAAGAAATGGAACTTTAGTTCTATAACTAAATGATACAAAATTGTGCCAAGTACCTGCATGAGCCTGAAACCAGAGTCATTACCTTCACACCACTGTGAGACATTTCTATGAGTTTATTTCAACTTACGACAACACTAAAAGGCAGAGGAGAACTCCCGGAGAACATTTTCAAGGCTGCTTTCTTTACGGAAGCATCTTTCTGTTACTGAGTGACTGGTGGGTTCAAACCACGAACTTTTCCATCAGCAGTGGAGTAGTCAACCATTGAGCCATCAGAGCTCCGTGATTCATCCCCAGAACTTCTAAAAAGGAATATAACTCTGCTGACAATTTGACGGTAGCTTCATGAGACTCTAAACAGAAGACTCAGCTGAGTCACAGAGCACTAGGACTTCTGACCCACAAGTAATAATGGTGGCTTGAATCAGGCTGACAGCAGTGACAAAGGTAAAAATGTGGTGATTATTTTGTAAACTGCAGTGTCAAAAAAGAGTTGTAGAGGGACTGCATGTGGAATGGGCGATAGAGGAATGGTTTAAACCCTCCACCTGCTTTCCTGGAGAAAAACAAGGAAAGTCCGTAAAGATTTATAGCCTTGGAAACCCTATGGGACAATTCTGCTTGGTCAGAATTACCAGAAAATATTGCTAACCTTAGTATTTTCACCATAGAAATCGGGAAAAAATTGAGTGTGAGTAACTTTGTGTGAAGAGTGAAGAGTTGTTGGTGGAGCTAACTTTTAAACATACTCAAAAGCAAAGGGTTCTTATGGAAGTTGGCTTTTCTATACTCAAATGGAAATATTGAAAAGGTAGTGAGATATGAGTAAAATAAGTGGAGATGTCTGAGAAGTAGAGATAAATTTGTGAGTAATCAACTTCGAGAGGATATATAAAGCCATGAGACTTGGTAAAATAAAGAGAGAGCAGATAGAAAAGGGAGAATTTTATGGACTTTTTCTTGGAACATTTGGATGTTATGAGGTCAGAGATATGAGGAAGAGCTAACAAAAGAGACTAAGAAAGAATTGCCAATCAATGAACTTACTGTAAACACAGGGAAATGTAGTTTACTTAGAGCCAAGTGATGAAATTATTTCAAAAGAAGGAAGTAATCAACAGTTCTTTTTTTCCTTTTCCATTTTAATTTAAAAGCACTTCAAATATTTACATATCAAAGCAAAAGTAGTATATTTTTGTTATTACCTTTGATATTTTTCTTGATGAGAAATTTTCAAGTTGCTATAGGACTTCCCAACATTTTATTGATTACAGATAAATGATATATTTGAAGAATAAAAATGCCAAGTATCTATTAGGTATGCAGTAAATATACTGTCAATAGTGATACTGATGTGCTATGTAAAATATTCTTTATTTCAAATGAAATTTAACTCTCTGCTTTTTCAAATCTTGAAAATCATATTGTGTAATGTTCCATCTTCCATAATTCAAAGTAATTGGCACTTGGCACTTATGACAATAATAGCATTAAGAAAAGCATGCTAATGACTTTCTAGTAGAAATTGCACCTTTCAATTCAATAAATAGTAAAAAAATAAAAATATGTTGACCATGTTTATTAATAATAATGGCAAGCATTATAGTGAAATATACTTCAAATCCCTCAATAACTAAATATGACATGTGGCTATAAAATAAACTTTTAAAAACAAGAGATATTCATATTCATTTGTAGTTAAATCAGATGGTATTTCTTAATAAAACTGTATTCTCAGTTATATGTACAGGTCCATGTCAAGGATTTATCTATTATAATTTTGCTATCTGATTTTTATTTATAATGAGATTATGTGTTTGAAACTACTTATCTCTTTATGCCATATCTTTGCATTCTTTTCCTCTACATGTGAGAATGCACATTTAGATAACAATCACCACTCACTCCTTAGGCACTGTTTGACTCTATGACAAATGATGTGTTACCAATTTGTAATCCAGCCTATTTACCTATGAATCCTTTTGATGTAACAATATCTGAGGAACTAAACTATTTTTAGCTAGGAAAGTAGCACTTGTAAGTCAGGCTTGAGGTGTGGAAGAAGAAGTGGTGTATTTTTCTGAGCTCGTTATTTTATATTGTTCACTTTATTATTATAGTTCTGTATTATCACTCATCATGTAAATATACAATTATGCAAAGCAAAGAAAAAATAATTTTTTATCTTCCCATATTTAAAAAAAAATCATGAAGAAACCTTTCCCATTTTTCCCCCAGCTGATTTCTCTTAGTTTGAATCAGGGGGTCATATGGCTATGTCTATGCTGATCACAAAGGGATCAACTTCTCTGAACATGTGCTTCTGGAGGATGACCATAACTCCACAAATAGGTGTTTGCTTTTGGCTGATATTTAGCTAGCTGTAACTGGTATAGTAGATGGTTCTAATATAGAAATACCACTGCGTTAGTTTGGAAATAGACATTGCCCTAAGCTCTTGACTCTCCTTTCTCTCTTCTCCTCTCTATGAGAACTTAGATATGGTTTACTATGTGAAGGATTAACGTGGGCCTTCAAGAGCCATGCATTATCTCTACCACCTATTAGGGGGTACCCTTGTTTTATCAGTACAGAAATATCTTGAATATTCCCCATGGTTCTATCAGCAAGAAAGAAGGAACAGGGTGGGGTAGATTTGAATAATTTTAAACCTCTTGATGGCACATAACAACAACAACAACGAACCTGCCTTTGTTTTAACCAGGCATGGTTTATCCGGCCAATGTTTCCCATGCAATAAATGCAAGTGCCCAAATTTCTCCTGGGTTCATCCTAATTTTTTGGCTTATCATAGTGCCTAAGGCACTTGACTGCGAACCAGAAGGATGGTGGTTCAAACCCACCAGCCACTCTTCAGAAGGAAGGTTAGGCAATCCTACTTCCGTAGCGATACTGCCTCGGACACCCAAGGAGGGGTCGCTATGAGTCGGGTCCGACTCAACGGCACATAACAAGAATAACGACAATCCTTCTCAATGTGTGTGATTTCCAATTTTATCTGTCATATTCTCCATCTGTGATCACCCTACACATTCGATAATTTTTATAGAATTCTACTTTGCTTTCATTGAAGTTATAATTTTTCTTCCACCACACATGATAACTGCTTCTTCTTCTTCTCTCTTTCTCTTTTATTTTTTCCTGTCCTACCTGATATTACCCTTGTTTTTAGTCTTCTACTTTAATCTGGAAATTCTAATTCTATAAATAGTCATATTATGTTTGTTTCAATAATCACTGTTTTGAGCATGACTTTCAAATTCTTTTTTCCATGTATGCTCTATTACTTGAAGTATAGTTCTCTCTCTAGTCACAAAGTGGCCATTTGAATTGCTTTGATTGCTGTACTTTAAAAATCAAAATTGTGTCAAAGTAATGCTATCATGTCTCTTCATGCTGCTATAAGAGAAATACCAGAAGTGAGTGGCTTTAACAAACATAAATTTCTTTTCTTACAGTTTATGAGCCTACCATTCTGAATTCAGGGCACCTGTAATGGAAGGAAAGGCTGTGCCTACTCTGGGGAAAGGTCCTTGTCTCTTCAGCTTCTATTGTGATCTCCTTGTGGTTGGCACTGCACCTATCTTCCTCCATCTCTGCTCTATTATATCTCAAAAAAGACTGACTCCAGTTTTGGCAAGATGACGGACTAAGCAGAAAGACTGCACAGACCCTCTTCAACAAAGAAAAAGGAAACCAATAAACACAGACACAGAAGATAATCCTGGACCCCTGAGTCTTGAAGGGAAGGATATAGAAGTGGACTAAACCCCAACTAGCAGAAGAATTTGTGTGAAAAATACCAAAAATGGAGACATACAGAACTGCAGTCTGGCAGCGATCCTGAGCTATCCTGATGGCACAGACAGCTTGGAGACTCCCAAGTGGTGGTAGGACTTAAGAATTAACCTAAAAATCACCCTACTAGCCAGGGACTGCATGGAGGACTGTGCACAATAGCTGGGGAACAAACGAAGAACATGAAGAGAAAGTTGGGCTGAGCTGTGGACTTTTGCCAGTCCAGAGAACGATGCCATTTTGTAGGTTTAAAAAGCGGCTTGACTATTCTGGATATATAAAGAGACAGTGCTCTAGCAGATTCCTGGGGCTTAAGAACATGTTCTGCTTTCCAGACACCCCAAGGACACTTGAGACCCACAAACTGACAAGTTTTTTGAAGGTTATTCAATTGTAACTTGTGTCTAATTGAGTGGGAGACAACATCAGTCCCTGTAAGACAAAACTAACCCACACCTCCTGCAACTTCACTTACTGAGTGACAGCCAATACCTCTTTCTCCACCAACGGGCCAACAATAAAAAAAAACACCAAGAAGAGCCAGAATCACCTTTGACTGCTCTTCACAAATAGTTAACAGAGATCTAAATACAACAACGACATGATGCCTCGGAGACAACAGACCATCACAGTCCACACAAAGAAAGAGGATAACGTGATAGAAACAAGGGAGCAGAATACAGACCCAGAACACATTCCTGAGGAAGAAGCAGCATTGGAACTCTCTGATAAGGAATTCAAAAGAATTATCTTTAGGTATCTTCAAAGGATTGAGAGACAGACCAAAGAAAACACAGAAAAACCTTACAAGAATTTTGGAAGAAAATACAAGAACAAAATGACAAAATAAATGAAAAATTGGAAATGATGCTAAATCTACAGATAGAAATAAAGAATATTAATACTAAAGTATCAGAAATAGATAACACATTGAAAGGGCAAAGCAGTAGAATTGATGCAATGGAAGGCAGGATTAATGAGATTGAAGACAAATACCTGAATACTTCTTTAGAAAAGGATAAATCCAAAAAAAAATCAAAACAAAATGAAGAAAGCCTAAGGTTCATGTGGGATACCAACAAAAGGAATAACTTACAAATCATTGAAATTCCAGAACAGGAAGAGAAAAACAAAACCACTGAGAAAATTGTCCAAGATTTGCGGGAGAACTTCCCTGAAATGAAGAAAGATGAGAATATATCCATTCAGGAAGTCCAAAGAACCCCAAACAGGATAGACCCCAAAAGAAAATCACCAAGACATGTCATCATCAAACTCATCAAAACCAAAGACAAAGACAGAACCCTGAAAGCATCACAGGAAAAACAAAAAGTTACCTACAAAGGACAGCCAGTAAGAATAAGCTCTGATTTCTCAGCAGAAACCATGCAAGCGAGAAGGCAATGGGATGGTATATATAAAACCCTGAAAGAGAAAAATTTTCAACCAAGAATTATATATCTGGCAAAATTTTCCCTCAAATATGATGGTGAAATTAGGAGATTTCCAGATAAGCAGAAACTAAGAGAATTTGTTAAAACCAGAACAACATTACAAGAGATGCTAAAGGGAGTTCTTTGAACAGAGAACCGAAAAAAGCAAATAACAACCAACCATTAATACACAAGATGACATAACCCAGAAACCACAGCTATGGACATATCCAAAATAAAAGCAGCTTATAAGATTGTAAACAGGGAACCAGAGACATCAACCAGGCCACCTGCAAACAAAAAAGAGGGAAAAGACTGTGTAGTTACAGAACTTCTAAATGGTGAGGAAGTTAAGAGAGTTGCATGATAGAATGGACTATTGTAACAAGTTCTGTACCTCATACCATACACAAAAACGAGCTCCAGATGGATCAAAGCCTTAAATGTGAAACCTAAAACTATACAGTTCCTCAAGGAAAATCTAGGGGCTAATTTAAGGGCTCTAATATATGGCATAAATAGACTACACAATAGCCAAAGGATGGAAACAACCTTGGTGTCCATCAACTGAGGAATGGATAACCAACTATGGTACATACACACAATGGAATACTATGCAATGCTTAAGAATAATGTAGAATCTGCAAAATACTGCATAAAGTGGATGAACTTGGAGGACATAATGCTGAGGGAAATAATTCAATCACAAAAGGACAAATACTGTATTAGTCCGTTATT
>NW_006922569.1:70087-109382 GCF_000298275.1 Orycteropus afer afer
GTCATGAGACAAAGTATATGTAAACTGCTGTATGGAAAGTGAATTTGCTCTGTGAATCTTCACCCAAATCACAACAAAAAATTAAAAAAAAAAAATTACAGAAAAAAAAAAAAAGACTGACTTAGCACACAGCCTACACTAATACTACCTATTCACATAACATACAAAACCCATTCCAAAATGAGATTATATAAAGATGTTTTTGTTGCTGTTGTTATGTGCCATAGAGTCAGACCCAACTCATAGTGACCCATCCTTGGGTTTCCAAGGCAGTGTCACTACAGAAGTAGATCGCCCAACCTTCCTTCTGAGAAGTGGCTGGTGGGTTTGAACCACTAGCCTCTGGTTGGCTGTCAATTGCCTTAGGCACTATGCTACCAGAGCTCCCATGCAAAGATATAGAGGTTAGGAATTACAACACATATTTTGGGGGGACACAATTCAATCCATAACATCATGTTCTCAAATATTAAAACAAATATGAAAGCCCTCACTGTTATTTCTCTTTCAGCCTCTATATCTACTTCTGCAACAATCATTTTCCCTCAATAGGACTCTCAAATTTACAAAGTTGTTTCTATTTACACCATGATATGTCTAAGAATTTCAGCAGCAGTGTTCTGTTTACCTAGTACCGCTATGACAGGAATATACCACAAATGGGATGGCTTGAAAAAATAGGAGTTTATTCTCTTACAGTTTGGGAGGCTAGAAGTCCAAGTTCAAAGTGCCATGCTCTAGTGGCTGGGTGAAAGCCCCTTGACCTTGGGCATCAGCTCTGCCTCTTGCTACTGGCCCACTGAAGCTAGAGGTAACTCTTCACTCAGGCAGCTACTGGTTGCTGAGGATAACATGCCCAAGGTTGACAAATAAAATTTAACATCCTGATGTTACCAAACAACATTGCAGGCCATTAATTTATGCCCATTGGAAGTCCCAAGGTCAGGAGAACATGGCATGCTGCTGAACAATGACACAGCTACATGCAGAGTTGAAGCGTGCCATAAGCTAGAGGCCATTCCCAAAGCTGCTGCTTATATACAGGAAGTAAACCACATACCCAAAGGCAGCTTCTCAGCTGCTCACAGTAGATTCCACCATGGAGCTGATTACTACATCCAGCTGCCCAGCCACTCAATCAGGCCTAGCCAAGTTGACACACAAACTTAACAACCACAGTCTGCTTCTTCAACAATCATTTTCCTTCAAAAGGATTCTCAAATTTACAAAGATGTTTCTATAAACACTGTGATAAGTCTAAGAATCTCAGCAGCAGTATGGTTGACCTCAGCTATTTCTAGACCTTTTAGTCTAGTTTTTCTTCATATAACAGTTAGCTATATGTTCTAACGTCATGATTTCGAGATGAAATTTTGCTTAGAAGAATCTGTTGCAGTTTCATAATACAAATATGTATGCACCACAGAGTGCCCCTTCTGATAAAGTCCAACCACATATCCATCCTGGTCACATAAGCTGTTCCCCACCCCCACTCCCAGCAAACTCCACCTACTTCTGGATCCTCTAGTTGCTTAGGTGTTGCAGGAGCAGGGCTTCTCATTCATATGGGTCTGCAAGTGCCAGAAGGATCTGCCCTGGATGATTTTGTTGAACTCAAGGCACCTGTAGGGCTTCTCATCTGTGTGGATACTCTGGTGCTTGATGAACACAGAACTCCAGATGAAGGCTTTGCTCTACTGGCTGCAGGTGTACAGTATCTCAACCATGTTTTGCCACTGGTGGTGTACTAGGTTGAAGTTGTGGCTGAAGGCTTGAACAATCACATGCTTTTACAACTTCTCATAGTTATTGATGCACATGTAATGTATTAAAGGCTAGTTGTGTTACACTGGCTACTCTTATACAGGTTCTCACCCTTATTGGTGTGGTGGGGCTGAATGAAGCTAGACCAGCCTTGGAAGCTCTTGCCAAACACATAGCTGCCTAGGGTTTCTCTGTCTTATATCTGAGCTAGTCCTTAAAGCTCTTAATGCAGATCCCACCCCAGGCCAAAACTTCCCACCTCAGCTACTAAACACTGCAGTATGTCCCAAGACTCCCTGAAGCAGGACTATCATGTGTCAGGTGTCTATCTTCTTGGTTCAGTGTCCAGGCCCTGCTGGCTGGACACAAAATTGGACTCTGGTTGAAAGCTGCCCCCACACTTGTGTCTGTGGGGAAGGGCCCTTAGCAGGTTCTTCAGCACTCCTGCACCTCCATCTCTGGAGCATCTGCCTGGGGTGACAGTGGCACCTTCTCAGAATCAGGCCAGGAAGTGTTTCTCTAGATCTTGGCTTCTTGATTGTCTTTGGATCCAGGTCTGACAGCTCCACTTCCATCTGTGACTGGGAGAGCACCTCAGAACTGGAGTGGTGGAGAGGCTGTAATATTGATGCTCACAGATGGGAAATATGGCCTCATGATGGTGGTGGCTCCAGGAGATGTCTCCAGTGATGAGACACTGATAGAGGCTGGGGTAGGAGGGGATTCATCAATGTCTTCTAGGACTGCCATCATACATGAGACCTCAGAAAGATTTGCACACCTGGAACACCTATCCTCACTGTCTGATCAGAGGTAGAAGTCTCAGAGAGGAAGGCCTTATGGCTTATAGCGTTGCAGAGCCTGGCTCTGAACTCAGATTCCAGCCCCCACTGCAGCTGAATGGAGGAGGTGAATCACTGAGTCAGGAGCAAACACCCCTCCTCCCAGGTGGGAGAGCTGTGCCCATGGAAAAAGAGCATAATCATAGAGAGTAGCAGCCTATAGGGCTCAGGCCTGTGGTTCTACACAAGCCTTAACACCTCAGATGACATGTGCTTTGGGCACCACGTGCACACCATATTTTTACACAACATCCAAATCATGTAACATCCTATTTCACAGAATATATCCTGGACATATATTTTCAGTAGCCATTTTTTTGGGGGAAGGGGGATGGATGGTCCCATCCCTCTTCCCAGTTTGTCTTACTCTGGAAGCTCCAATGAAACCTGTCCACCATGGATGACCCTGCTGATATTTGAAATACCAGTGTTATAGTTTCCAGCTTCACAGCAGCACACAAACCACCACAGTATGACAAACTGACAAATTATTCATGGCAGCAATATATGGGCAAGGAACCTCCAGAAATTTAGGCTTGATTTAGAATGTGATGTGGAATTAGGGATATCATTGCTCATGTCAGATGGATCTTGGCTGAAAGTGAAAAATACCAGAAAGATGTTTACTTTTGTTTTATTGACTACACAAATGAATTCAATTGTGTGGATCATAACAAATTATTGATGACATTGAGAAGAACAGAAATTCCAGAACACTTAATGATGCTCATGGGGAAGCTATACATAGAACAAGAGGCTGACATTTAAAAAGAACAAAGGGATACTTCATGGTTTAAAATCAGGACAAGTGTGCATCAGCATTGTATTCTTTCACTATACCTATTCATCCTAAGCATGATGAAGAATAATCAGAGAAATTGATTACATAAAAAAAAAAAAAAAATCCTCACAAAGTAACATGAAGACATGAAGATAAATGGAGAAAAGATGGAAATTGTCAAAAATTTTGTTTTACTTGGATCCACAATCAACTGCAATGGAAGCAGCAGTCAAGAAATCAGACATAGTCTTGCATGGGGCAAACTTACTGAAAAAGACCTCTTTAAAATGTTAAAGAGCAACAATATCACTTTGAAGATTAAGGTATGCCTAACCTAAGCCATGGTATTTTCTGTTACCTTATATGTATGTGAAAACTGGACAATGAATAAGGAAGATCAAAGAAGAATTGATGCTTTTGAATTGTGGTGTTGGAGAAGAATACAGAAAGTCCCATGAACTGCCAGAAGAACAAACAAAAATATCCTGGAGAAAGTGCAGCTGGAATGCTCTTTAGAAGCATAAATGGCCAGATTTTGTCTCACCTACTTTGTTCATTTTGTCAGAAGTGACCAGTCCCTGAAGAAGTATATCATTTTTGGAAAAGTGGAGGGTCAGAAGAAACAGTGGAAGACCCTCAATGAGATGGATTGACACAGTGGCAGTAACAATGGGCTCAAGCATAGCAAGGATTTTGAGGATGGCACTGGACCAGGCAGTATTTTGTTCTGTTGTTCTGTTGTACATAGGATCACTATGAGTCAGAGCCAATTCAACCTGGACCTAATAGCAACATCCAGGATATTAACTGATGCATACCTGTATTTATGTTATTAACTGAAAATACCTATTTAAATTTTTTAATGGCCTATCTGGCGTGTTCCATTTTTTAAAATCATCTTTTCTATTCCAATAGGCACTCGAACTGGGCTCATAAGGATTCTTACTGAACTCCCAATATGCTTTATGCACACTTGCATCTCTGCCCTCTTTTACCTACTTGAATTCAAAATTGATTTCAAAAGTCTGAGTCTTTATCCAACTACCACCTTGAAAGAAAAGACCACTGATGAACCATTTACATCTATTCTGACCTCATCAAAACCAAATCAAACTCACTGCCATCAGGTTGGGTCTCACTCATAGTGACCCTTCCTTGGGTTTCCAAGGCAGTATCACTACAAAAGTAGATTGCCCAACCTTCCTTCTGAGGAGCGGCTGGTGGGTTTGAACTGCCAGCCTTCTGGTTAGCAGTCAAAAGTCTTAGGCACTATGCCACCAGAGCTCCCATTATGACCTATCCTCATTTAAGTTTAGTCACTTAGAGGATCGGTTTTCTATTGTGGCATGACAAATTACCTTACAATTTAGTGACTGAAACAAAATCATGTATGATCTCATAATTTCCATAGTTCAGGAATCCATGAATTTCTTATCTGGATCCTCTGATTTAAGATTCTGCACAGTCTGCCATGAAGAGATGGCAGGGGCTCTGGTCTATCGCTGTAGTGTAGTAAATTACTTACTGTGGCTTTTCTACCCATAAGTCTTTGTAAATTCTGAGATGGAATTTGCCATGAGCAACTAAGGAGCTCCTGATTGCTAAAGTTGTCCACCTGGGGTATTTCTGTTGGGAGTGGCACAAAACAAAGTTTTGGGAGGTTTCCATTTTCTCTAAGATGTTTAGAATTCTGATGTTATGATTGGTTGGTTTGGCCACTCTGCCGGGCTCAAAAGGAGGCCTCCTAGAGGCAGAACTCTCTCTGACTACTGGTTGAGGAAGATGTGCTGCTGAAAGAGACACACGCTCCTGAAAGAGACATGCACTGCTGGGAAAGAGACACAAGAGACAGGCATTGCTGAGTGAGACACCAAGGAACACACACTGCTGGAGAGAGACTAAGAGAGATGGAGGGCTGGGAAGAGAGACTGAGTATTTTTCCTGAACTTGAATTGTAGCCTCCTGCTTCCCTAATAAACCCCATAATCTGTGAGTTCTGTGTGGCCTCTGCAGTGAATTATCAAACGCAGGAGAGAGGTGGTGGGTGCTTTGGGAGGAACAGTTGGTGAAAGGGCTGGAGGGAGGCAGCATGTCTGGTCTTGCAGGAATAGGCCTTGGGTTATTGAGAGTGATTCTGTCTTCCTCTTATGGAGTTAGAGGAGGTCAGAACATGTGTCCTCCTTGCCCTTTTTGCAATCAAGGGTCTAAATGATCCCAGTACCTATTACGTGGTTTCTCCACAGGCCAGTTCTCAACATGGCAACTTACTTCATCAGAGAAAAAGAAAAAAAAGAAGAGCAAAGGAAAGTGAAAGCAAAATGTAACAGTATTGTGAAATATCCATTACTTTTAGCAAGTTGTCTTTGTTAGAACTCAGTTGATAGGTGCAACCTACATTCAAGGTGATGAGATTATACAAAGACATAAATACCAAGAAAGGAGGACAGGATCATTGAGGACCAACTTAGAAGGCTATATAAGACACTTAACTTTGTTATCCCTTATGTCATTTATCCATATCATTTTTATTCTATTATAGAATCATCTACTGAGGCGACACATAGTAAAAAGTCAAAAACATATTTCATAATGAGTTTCTTTTTAATGCCTGTTATGGGTCATGCAGAGAGTTCTGGTAGTGTCATGCCTAAGGCATTTGACTGCTAACCAGAAGGCTGGTGTTTCAAACCCATCAGCCACTTCTGAGAAGGAAGATTGAGCAATCTACTTCTTTAGAGATACCACCTTGGAAACCCAAGGAGAGGGCACTATGAGTCAGAAATGACTCTAGAGCAGTGAGTTTGGTTTTGGTTTGGTATGGGTCATGTAGGAATGAACATACACTGCCAATAATGTTCCTCTGAGATATGTGAAGGTACTTTGATTAATTCTACATTAAGAGTTTTCACTTCTGTAATTGCTGCTTTTTACATTAATTTTAAAAATATTAGAAGTACTCTGATTTCTTTGATACAAGTCAAAAATGTATTCAATCCAAGTATTAATTTATTAATTTCATTTTCAAAGCTTCAGAGACTAAAATAAACAAAGTTCATTATTAATTCTATTATGTCTTTGAAATTGAATTTCAGAAGCTTTGGATTTGGTAAACTTCTAGAGAAACCTACTTCCATTTCTGACTTTAGGTATTTGATTAAACAAACGTTGAATGACACAGGCACACACAATCTTTTAATGATATTTGAGTGGGTAGAGCATCCAGTTATTCACAGGCAGACAGAACAGGTAAGTCTGCCCTTTTTATTTTGGCAATACACATCAGATAAATGTCTGTTTGTCATGAATATACATTAAGAAAAAGCAAGAGCAGAAGGTAGAGATTGTCTTCTCAGGGAGAATGAGTTTTGTTACTGATATTTGCTAATTCTGAAAATATGTTTGATCACAGTGATTATTCTATTGTTTTTTATTCCAAAGTTTTTGTTTTATAACGTCTCACATGTATTATTAACCTCATGCCAGGACTTCTTTTTGACTTTTGAACAAATAAAGTCACTTTTCTTTATTAACTATGGAAGTTAAAGTTCTTTTAAAGTAGTGTTCTTTTTTCACTTAGTATATTTCTAAAGCACAATATATCCAAACAATCCAAAACTCTCTGAGAGACAGATCAAGAAATTGATTAAATGATAATTCCTCTTTATTTCTTTTTAATAATATATTCAATAGGAACAATATCACTGTACAAATATAAAATATTAGTAATGATTTTAAATAATAACAATAACCACAACAAAATGAAAACAATCTAATTAACAATCAATAGTGAAATTGCTGGATATTAAGTCACACAAGTACACAGATCTATCTATATAAATCTGCACACGTATTTCCATAGCTGTTACATAGAAAATGGAATAGATTATTTCACAACAATCTGAGCTATGAATAATAATTTATTTGGGGAAAATGGGAATTGAAAAAAGATTATTTTTCTGTACTATTTGAAAATTCTCAACAGTAATATTCTATTGAAATGTTTCTGTGTTGTTTTGAGCAACACAAGGCTAACAAAAATGTGAAAAATGCTCTTTTCTTCTCAGTTCCCCCCCTTTATTTTTCCCTCAGCATTATTTTTTAATGGTTTGCTGTTGTTTTGCCTTTCTTTCTACTCCATTTAGAATATCAGAATTTTTTCTACATTGCTTATTTGTAATTTTCCAACTGATATATAGCTGGATGTAAATGACAAAAGAGGCTTTTTTCTTCATTTGTGTCATGTTCTTTGGTAGCTGCTTTCATAGGTATTGGAATATAAATCATAACTCCAAAAATATTGTCTCTAGGCTGACCCCGTTTTTCTGTTACAGCTTTAATCTTGTGTATATCTCAGGTGATGACATATTATGGCTGCAAAGTTATTTTAAAGCTTAAATATAGTGAAAGGTATCACTGGAGACTATTAAAGTATCTGATTGAATTAAGGTACAGGTGTCCACCTCACTAGAGATTGGAAAGTGAAACACGGAAAAAAAAAAAAAAAAAAAAAAAACCTTTTAAAACTCTTGAGAAAATAAGTATAAAATAAAGTAGTGCTCTCTTGTTCAATATAAGTTTAGATTTCACTTTTCACCACTGTCTTCATATGTAGTAACTGACACTTAGACATAATCATCTGACAGTCTCATTTCATAACTGGATGACCTCTGTGATACAGGATATATTACTCACTGTTTTCATTTTTTGCATTAGTATATTAATACTTTATTTGATTATTTTGAGAATTATTTTAATTTACCTATTATTGGCCTGACACATGAAAAGGAACAAAAAATTTGCAATAATTATTTTTAACACAAAAATAAGAGTGATTTTCCAGTGCACACAATACTGTAAACAAACTAAAATTTATGTTAGATATTTTTTCAAATATTTTCTTTCCAAAAATTTACAGTGGGCTTTTAAAATCCCCATATGACAGATTAAAACTTCCCCATAGGGTTTTCTAGGGAGACCTTCAAGGAGATAGATTAATACAATGTCTACAACAGTGGGGTCAACATAGCAATGATTATGAGGATGGCATGGGACTAGGCAGTGTTTTGTTCTGCCGTACATAGGGTGGTTATGAGTAAAAGAAGACTCTGTGGCACCTAATAATAACAATAACCTAATAACAACAATCTTTACTGGTGCAGATCACACAATCTTTTCTTCCTCGGAGTCACTGGTGGGTTAAAATCACCTATCTTTTTGTTACCAAATGCTTTAACTATCTTGCCACCAGTGCTCATTTATTAGTTATTACTAAAATGTAAATCAAAACCAGAATGAAATACCACTTTATATCCACTATTGTTATTGTTAGCTGTTGTCAAGGTCATTACAACTCATGAAAATATCCACTGTTGTGGTTGTTGTTATGTGTCGCTGAATCTGCCCCAACTCATAGTGACACTCCTTGGGTTTCTGTGGCAGTATCTCTATGGAAGTAGATTGCCTAACCTTCCTTCCGAGGAGTGGCTGGTGGGTTTGAACTGCCAGCCTTCTGGTTAGCAGTCAAGTGCCTTAAGCACTACGCTACCAGAGCTCCTGGAAATATCCACTATGATAGATAAAATAAAAAAACAGAGAATAAGTTTTGGTGAGGTTATAGACATGTCACAACTTTTATATCTTGCAATTGGAATTTTAAAATGGCACACCAACTTGGAAAATAGTTCACTAATTTATTTAAATGTTAAGTTCATGTAGTCCTACACTTACAATTGTATTCTGTTCCAACAACTGCATCATAAATTGTTTCTGATGTAATTTAAATATCTCATTTTTTAAGGTTTTCATTATTATTCCCTTTATTATCAATATCTTTGTACATCTGCTCTTTGTCTTCAGAAGTTGGCAATATTACACATAAACTTACAGATATGTGGTAATAAATACATACATTAAAAAATATACAGATCTGCAATGCAGTGAATTGCTTAGTAAAGTTCTTGTAGTCATAGTCCTCCATTTTGTGATGTATAGTAAATCGTAGACTCTACGCTTGTGGTTAGAAGCTCTGGTGGCTCAATGCTGAAGGCATTTGGCTACTAACCAAATGTGGATCAAACTCACCAGCTGCTCTCTGGGATGAAAATGAATCAATATACTTCTGGGTCACTCTGAATCAGAATCAATTCAATGGCAGTGGGTTTGGTTTGGTTTTGGATACTTATGGTTATGGTCTCATTTTAGGGAGAGTTGCCTGCTGCATTGATGAGGCAGGATTAGGGTGGGATGTGTCTTCAGTCCTGCCTTCATGGAGAGTGTGACTCAAGTCATCACTCTTAGCTTCTATGAGAGTATACGTGAATGTTCTGGCAAAGTTTGCTCTCTTGCTCTGGATCCTACATCTGATTCATCATCTCATCCCTGGTCCTGGGAATTGACACAACAGTTAGTCATCTGACCTGTCAATTTGGGTTCCTCAGCCTCTGCAACCACATGACTGAGAAAAATTCTCCGGACTGACATCTGACCCACAGATTTGTGACTTGCCAGCCTCCACCACCACATAAGCTATTTCCTCGGTAGTTTGTGAGCTCTGTGAGATGTAACGGAGAAATAATAGAACCCTAAGACAGGAGAGACAGTACTGGGGAGAGGAGGTGTTCATGTCAGATATAGTATGGTACAGTAGTTTGGAAAAGTTGGACATTGGGATATATTTAATCTGTGTTACATAGAGATTAGTCTTGTGGTGATTCTTCTAAAAGAAATCCTTCAAGCAAAACCATAAAAATTTACTTCTACAGTGAAGAAAAGTTGGACAACATTGACATTTTTTCAAGTGGAGTAATAATTCCACTTGTGGGAGGTTCTGGGTCATCTGAATCATCTCCGGGAATGGGGATGGTGTTTCTAATGAGAGAATTAGAGAGAATTGTCTGTACGGTCCTTTTCTTTTTATTTTCATGTATTACGCAGTAACATCTCACAGCTTCCTGAATCTGCTTATTCTTTAGCAAAGTGATCAGCATTTGAGTCTATGTTTTCAGGCAACTAAAGGTACTGATTCAGTTTAGGGGAAAAAAAAAAAAATTAACAATCCTTTAACTGTAATGTATTTAGATGATTTTTTTCTCTTTCTTCTTCTTCAATATTTCTTTTTCTTAAACATTTCTTTCCTCTTCAAAATCCATTAAGTCCTGATCTGTCCCTGACCCTTCTTCATGATCATGAGCTGTTTCACACCCATAAACTATCCAGTTCAAATTAAGCATTCTTGCCGTGTTAGTGTTGTTGTTATGTGCCGTCGAGTCGGACTCGACTCATAGCGACCTCTCCTTCAGTTTCTGAGGCAGTATCACTACGAAGTAGATTGTCCCATCTTCTTTCTTCCCTTATAGATTATTTTTTCACTGATGTCTTCTTTTATATTATCCTGAACAAATACATGAAGTGTATGCATATAATTCAGTAAGTCCCAACAGTTGTCAGCTGTGTGCACAGTTCAGTTATTGTATGTTATTAGAGTTGAATATTACCCAACTTTTTATCCATTATGGCTCCATGACAGCAACCAATTTCACTCTTGATCAGGCCATAGTTTGCTATAGAACAGTGTTTGGAACAGTAAATCATAAAATGAATACTTGCTACTGAACATCTGAGAATGATAACATCAGCAAACTATGTGCTGCAAAACTATGTGGTGCATGTTATTATAGAAAAGGTATATTGAAAGGGGAAAAAAGAAATGCATTGTCATAAGTACAGTTTGTAATAACCGAAATACATGGTAAATCAGGGACCACCTGTACAGCATTTTTGTGGAGCATATGATCCAGCAATTCATATATACTCCTATGCATAGCTCACTGCCTTGGAGTTGATTCAACTCATAGTGACCCCTCCTTGAGTTTCTGTGGCAGTATCTCTCTACAGAAGTAGATTGCCCAATCTTCCTTCCAAAGAGTGGCTGGTGGGTTTGAACCACCAGCCTTCTGGTTGGCAGTCAAATGCCTTAGGCACTATGCCACCAGAATGCTCCCATATATGCCCCTCAAAAATTGAAAATATAAATTAACCCTGAAACATTTACATGATGTTCATAGCAGCATTATTCATAATAGCCAAAACATGAAAATAATTCAAATGGCCATCATCTGATAAATGGATAGACAAAATGTAGTATATCCATACAGTAGGATAGTGTCCAAAAATGCAATACATCATTTGATTTCTTGACTAATTCTTCCATGGGCATTGATTATAGAAAGTAAAATGAAAGCCTTAATAACTTCAATCTTTTCTCCGTTTATCAGGATATTGTTTATTGGTCCAATTGTGAAAACTTTTGTTTTCTTTGTGTTGAAGTATAATCCATACTGAAGGCTCTACTCTTTGATCTTCATTACACAGTTGTGTGAATATACTAAAGCCCAGTGGATTCTATACTGTAAAAGTGGTGAATTTTATCTTATGCAAATGATATCACAGTAAAACTGTTTTTTTTAAAGAAAGAAAGATCAAGACCAGAAATCAGTACATTTTTTTTTGTAAAGAACCAGAGAGTAAATGACATATTTCAGATTTTGAGGACTTCATAAAGTCTCATTCACATATTATTTTTTATAGTAATTTTAAAATGTTAAAAGAAAACCTTTTATCTTTTGAAACATATAAACCATACTGACTACTGATTTTCACTTTGTCTTCATTAGAATCATCTATATGGAAATACTCAAGTAAAATATGAGAAAGAAAACTTTGAGGCTTTTATTTTTAACAGGATATTTTGTGAAGTTCTTAAGCATGCATATACACAAAGACTAGGAAAAATAAAACTAACCTAGTATATTTATAATTATTTCCCTGATGGTTAAACATATCTCATCCCTGCTCAATGTTTGTGATATTCTGAGTGAAATAAAATACAGTTCAGGGATCTTTGGATCAGAAGAAATAATAAAACTACTCTCTGATTTGGTCACAGCCATTTATTACTTATAAGAATTAAAACAATGACAAACGGACCAGGGTTTATCAAGATCCAGTTTCTCCAATTTGTTTCTGTAGAATACTAGGACCACAAACACAGTAGTCTTGATCATGCAGGCCTAAGTTTCAGTTTGTTGCCTAAGTCTATTTCTTAATTTTCATTTTATTACCTCAGTTTCAGCTTATTGTAACAGACTCAGTTACGGGAAATCACCAGTGCTGAAACTCCCAACCTGAACCAATCAAATATCAGTCAGAATGCCCCTTCATCAGGAGACTGGAAAGTCCCGAGCTTGCACCTATTGGTCGCCGCCAAATAGCAGAACTTGTCTCCTACACCAATTATTGATTAACTAATATTTCAAAACTCAGTTCAGCTCCACCTTGTGTAACTGCCCCTTGAAAATCCTATAAATATGTAAAACAAAAGGAGCCTGGGATCTTTTTGCAGATACCGCTGTGTCGGTCCAGGCAGAGACTCCAGCTCGAGCTTGGAAATAAACTTCTCCTTTGCTTTTGCATTGTTGAGTCTGTGGCACCTTTTCCGTGCCGACACTCTCTTCTATACCTGGGACCAACAGTTTCCTTCTAAGGATGAGATATTTTGGACACTTTCATGCACATTTCTCACTGTGCCGTGTCTGAAAGAACAAGGGGAAACTCAGGCCTTGTGCTTATATATTGGAAGGATATATGGACTAGACTGCACGGAAGCAAGAGAAAGGAGGGCAAGAGCAGGGTGTATTTCTTTAGATGCAAGCAGCTTAACTGTCCTATGACCAGAAGGTAACTTTCTTTAGGAGCAAAGATGGCTATGGCCATCCTATGACCAGCTTTCCACCTAACTACAAAATTAATTCTGCACCATTAAATAGTTATGGATAGTCATGGAGACAGAGAAAGTTGTTGTTAGCTTAGGACAGGTAGGAAACCTTCACTGACAAGGATTAAAAACTGGAAATGAAAGTGAGATCCAATTCCCAGCCTCCTAATCAGAAAATGCTCTGAGTCCAAGGCCTCAGTTTAACCAGGCTGGATGTGAATCATAAAGGCAGACCACTCAACTGCAAGGTTCTTTCTAGAAGTAATAATAAAAATGATATTAGAATTAATGCCTCAAAAACACTATCCAAGGAGTTCTTGTGGTGCCATGGTGAAGTGTACAGCTGCTAACTAAAAAGTCTAAGATTTGAATCCACTACTACTCCACAGGAGAAAGATGTTGCAGTCGCCTTCCATAAAGATTTAGAGCCTTGAAAACCCTATGGGCAATTCTACTCTTTCCTATGGAGTCATAAGAATTGACTAGATAGCAGTGAATCAATTGTTATGCACATTATATAACAGAAAATAATGTGCTTTATATTACAACATATCAGTATATTTAAGTGTCTTTACTAATTCCCTTATTTATTGTTAGTGAAGATCAGATTTTCTTGAAACATTCTTTGCCATTGTATCACCATTTCTCAGTGTACTATAGCTAGTTCTATGAAATGTTGCAAATATATTTATACACTTTTAAACACTGAATTTCCAATGTAAATTTGCAATATCAGTCAGCAAATTTGTATCTCTTAATTTTCTTATAAAAATAAATTTCCTTAACTTTAATGCAGAATTTCTTACACTACATTTTTTTCCACATATGCACCACCACCACCCTTTTTTTCTTAACACTTGTTAGTGTTTGAGTCACATACATTGAGAACTCTTTCATTAGCTACTTTATTAAAGATCCTCTCTTCTAACCTATCTGTCGTTAGTAACTATGGGATGCAATTATGACAAAAGATGTCAACTTAGTATTCATGAAGATATCTACTGGAAAATAAAAGTTTAAAAGGAAAATGTACATTTATGAAGCATAAAAATATTAACCCTCTTAGATTATATATAATTTATTTATATTTCAACAGGAATATGAATTTAATAGGATGCTAAATATTTTCTGCATCATTGAATAAGGATAATTTCTTTATCAAGACAATAATATGGAACTGCAATCATAGGATATCTCATCTTATTAAAATGAAACACAATCAGTAAAATTCTCTTAGGGATCATTCTCTATAAAGAGTGTTGCTGCTTGGATACTTCCAATTTCAGATAAAATAATAGAGAAATTATATTTTAATTTGGAACAATACACTATGAAATAATCTCTGGACAAAGCTATAAAAAATATGCAAATAAATAAGCTATAGAATATTCTGAGGCTACATGATATTTCCACATTTAATTAATTTAATTAATTAATTAAAATTAATGTAAGACATGGAAAAGATAGAAATAATTGTCTTCATTTTGTTTAGTCATTATTTCATTGAATCATCTTATATTTGAAGAATAACAGTAAAAGTTCTTTGATAGTTTTCAGATTAGATATTTCAAATATTCAACTATTTCAAATCAAATGTTTTGCCACACTTCACTTTTTAGTATTCTAGAATAAATAATATAATCAATTTAAGGATGTATGGAATGTTAACACAAAAGATCATATAGCAATATAATTCCTAATTACATATATTTTGTAATTAAGAATCATTAACAATAAAAGTACAAAAATAGTGAAATGGATATCATATATTCTTAGAACATTTTGAATAAATTAGTTTTTCTGTAGTTGAGGCTATTGAAGACATTTTCATATGTGGTTTTCATTACTTATTTAAGAAAGATACAGACTAAACCGATGCAAAAGATATGTAATATAGGATAAGTTTTATGTCAGTGAATGACAAAACCCCCTCATGAAACTGATCAAAAAGAATAAAGAAAGCACCAGGGCTCACTGGTCTGTATTTTTAAATAAGATTTTTGCTTCTTACTTCACTATGTGTGTGTGGTGTTATTTTCAGTAAAATAGTCAGATAAGGAATGGAGGTCCTAAAAGAAAGAAAAGAAAAAAAAAAAAAAAAGCTTAATCAAAGCACAAAAGTTAAAATGCAATACAAAAAATGATTAATTATATACTTACAATTATCACATTCATCATTAGAAGTTAGTAAAGATCAGCTGCTAACTGTGAGAACTTATAGTGAATTCATATTACCTATATGGAAGTAGACAAAACAAAAAGAACTCTACAATCAGTAAAAACATAGAAAACCAAGAAGAAAACTAGGCTGAAGATTTATTTGAACAGAAACCTGATAAAATAGATTGCAGAGTTTACAAATATATAAAAAGATGTCCAAATCTTTTACTTACTAGACCACTGAAGATCAAATAAAAATTTTAATCCAATCAACATTGCAAAAGTAATGAACACTTCTATGTTTTAGTAGAAAATTAACTGCTGGAAATTGCATCCCTTGCTGGTGAGAGTAGGACCATTTAGGGATCATGTGGTATGTTTTAATAAGCACATATTTCATGATCCTGCAAGTCACATAAAGCACAAAATATTGGACCTAAGTGAACATTGCTTATAGACATGCAAATAGTTGAATATATCAGAAAGTAGAAATAATTAAAAGAGATAAATGCACTATTATGTGCTTATCTACACATGAATGAATGGAGTAGAGAGTTGCACATACATCACGGGGAAAAATATCTTTGAAACACAAGAAATGGCTAAAACACAGGCAGAGAATTGTGCTTTCATGTGGCATATTCAAATATCTACTAAGTGGCCCCAGAAGCAGAATGTGAAGGACAAACTTAGAAAAGCAAATCAAAGGGAGGAAAAGTATATATAAATCCTATTCATATGGCTTATTGAGAAGAAAAGCCTTCAGATAATTTGAGCCAGAAAGTGACATTATCTGATTTAAGTTTCAATAAAGTCAATCTCTAACAAAATTATAGCAGGAGAAGAATGAAAACAGGGAAATATTTCTTCAGCTTTTGCAATAATCCTGTTTCAGTAAGATAATAGGAGTTTAACAAAGTGTAGTAACAGGAGAAGTTATAAAAACGGTCAGATTATGAATATAATCACTGAATGCACATGGACTAAGAAGAGTTCAGATAACTCAAGATCTTTTGGGGTGTTATGGTAATTCTATTTCCTGAAACAAATTCCCTTGAAATCTCCAGGGTTTTGTACATTTTCTCCACCCATATGAAACTAATATGTATTTTCTTAGTCAGAAGTATCTCATACAAGCAGTAAATTAGAATCCTTACATCTTATGACTTTACCCTTGCAAGGGTCTTCTGGGATTGTCTATTCAAGCCACCAGATGAGACAAAAAACATGCAGGATTACTCAAACCACATCCACTGTCACTGAGTTTATTCCAATATATAGCTACCCTAAAGGAAAAAGTAAAAGTGGTCCACAGAATTTCCAAGACCAGGAATCTTTATGGAAACAGACTATCTCATCTTTTTTCTGCAGAGGCACTGGTGGGTTCAAATGCTGACCTTTCAGTTCGCAGCCAAGCACTTAACCACTGGGCCCTCAAAGATTACAAATGCTATATATTTAGGGTTAGAACTTAAAGTGGTATACATCACTCTTACAAGCTTTCCATTTGCTAGACTTTAGTACCATGACTTCACCTTCCTCAAGGAAAATTGGGAATGTCATCCAACTACGTGCCTAAACAGAAGAAGGAATAGGTTTGTTTGGTCAGTTAGCTAGCTTTGATCACAGCCTGTGTAATTGAATAAATAAAAGTACAGGTATAGGTTACTGAGCAGAGAAAGAATGCAGAAAGAGTTGGTTTGTGTGTGGGGAGGAAAAAAAAAGACTGATTTTGCATATGTAAAGCTTCAGAAATATAATAAACATTTAATGGAGATGGTGAGTGTGTATGTCTGCTGAGAAAACTATGAACTCATAAAACTGGGGAGAAACTGACATATAAATAATATTACTGACATCTCCTTGGGTTTCCAAGGCAGTATCACCTTGGAAGTAGATTGCCTAATCTTCTTTCTGAGAAGGGGATGGCGGGTTTGAACCACCAGCCTTCTGATCAGCAGTCAAATGCCTTAAGCACTGTGTCACCAGAGCTCCTATTAAGTAACCCTAAGGAACTCTGGGGGTGTAGTGGTTAAGGCATTTGGCTACTACAAAAGGTCAGTAGTTCAAATCCACCAGCTGTTCCACAGAAGAAAGATGTAGGGTCTGCTTCTATAAAGATTTACAGGTTTGGGAACTCAGTGGGGTTGCTGTGAGTTGGAATTGACTCAATGACAGTGAGTTTGTTTTTTGTCTTATTAAGTGATCCCTACAAAGGATGAGGACAGAGACAACAATCTGAGATGCTCTTATGTTTGTGGCCACACCAACTTAAAAAAAAAAAAAAAGTTTGAACAAAGAAAAAAAATTGGTGACATGATGTACATTTTTTTATCCCTGTATTTTTTTTCAATAAAATAAGAAATGAGGTCATCAATTGAGAGTGAAGCTCAAGAAAGAAGAGAGTGTATAAAATAGGAAAATAGAAAGATAAATGGACTTAAAAATATAGTAGGATTTATAATTATCATAAGAAAGCAATGATAACAGAGATACTAGATTCAAAGCAAGGTTATATATTTTCTCCACCAATGTTTAGTTGCCCTGTCCCAGCCATATGGAAGATTTTTCAATCTTGTATTATGAAAATAGATGCAAAGTAGTGTAATTGTATGTAAGAAAGTCTTTATAATGATAAATATGGCAACTAAGAAGTTAAGATCACCATTCATCTGTCAGTTTTTCATACTGTGGTGGTTTGCATGTTGCTATGAGGCAAGAGGTTATTCCACCAGTATTTAAGATACTTGCAGCATCACACAAGGTAGACAGGTTTCAACAGAGCTTCCAGACTAAAATGGGCTGGGAAGAAGAAAGGGACCATCCATTTCTCACAAACATTGGCCAGTGTAAACATTATGAGTAGGAGTAAAACACTGTCTGATAAACTATTGGAAATTTTTATGAATACTCTGAAACATTGTCTGACATAGTGGTGGAAGATGAGCTCCTCAGGTGTAAAGGCACTCAATATGCAATTGGAAAAGAGCTGCTTCCTCAAAGTAGAGGCGACCTGAATGACTTGGATGGAGTAAAGCTTTTGGGACCTCCATTTACTGATGAGGCATGACTCAAAATGAGAAGAAACTACTGCTGACATCCATTAATAATTGGAAAGTGGAATGGATGAAGTTTGAATCTATGAATATTGGAAGTTGTCAAAAATGAAATGAAATGCATAAAGGTCAATATTCTAGGCATTAGTAAGCTGAAATAGATTGATTTTGGCCACTGTTGTTGTTGTTGTTGTTATGTGCCGCCGAGTGAGCCCTGACTCATAGCGACCCCTTCTTGGGTTTTTGAGGCAGTATCACTACGGAAGTAGGATTTCCCAACCTTCCTTCCAAGGAGTGGCTGGTGGGTTTGAACCGCCAGCCTTCTGGTTAGCAGTCAAGTGCCTTAGCCACTATGCTACCAGAGCTCCCTTTTGGCCACTATGAATCAGAAAAACATATGGCCTACTATGCCAGGAATGACAAACAGAAGATGAATAAAATATTTATCATCAAAATGAATGTTTCAAGATCCATCCTGAAGTACAATTTTGTCAGTGACAGGATAATATCTATATGCCTACAAAGAAGACCAGTTAATAAGACTATTACTCAAATTTATGCATCAACCACTAAAGCCAAAGATGAAGAATTGAAGATTATACCAACCTCTGCAGTCTGAAGTTGACCAAACACGCAATCAAGATGTATTGACAGCTATTGGTGATTGGAATGTGAAAGTTGGAAACATAGAAGAATCATGTTTGCAACTTCTTAGTTGGAAAATATGGCCTTGGTGATAGAAATGATGCCAGAGATCACATGATAGAATTTTGCAAGACCAAAGACTTACTCATTGCAAATACCTTTTCTCAAAAACATAAATGACAGCTATACACATGAACCTCTCCAGATGTAATTACACAGGAATTAGATTGACTACTTCTGTGGAAAGAGGAATGGAGAATATGTGTAGCAGTAGACAATTAAGGCCAGGTGGAACAGATCATAATTGTTCATGTGCAGGTTTAAGGTGAATCTGAAGAAAATTAAAACAAGTCCATGAAAGCCAAAATATGACCCACCTGAATTTAGAGATCATTTGAACGATAGATTTTGCACATTGAACCTCAATGACTGAAAAATAGATGGGTTGTGGTATGATTTCAAGAATATCATAAATTAAGAAAGCCATATGTCATTAAAAAGGCAGGGAAGGAAGAAAAGACCAAAATGGATGCCTGAAGACACTTTGGAACTTGCTTTGAATGGAGAATATCAAAAGCAAATGGAAGAAATGACAAGATAAAAGATCTGAGATTTCAAAGAGCAGCTCAAGAAGACCAAGTAAATTATTTTAATGAAATGTGTAAAGACCTAGAGTTAGAAAACTGAAAGGGAAGAACACACTCTGCATTTCTCAAGCTGAAAGAAGTGAAGAAAAATTTCAAGCCTCAAGTTGCAAGACTGAAAGATTCTATTGGTAAAATATCGAATGATGCAGGAAACTTCAAAAGAAAATGGAAGAATACACAGAATCACTGTACAAGAAATAATTATTTGATGTTAAACTATTTCAGGAGGTGACATATGATCAAGAACCAATGGTATTGAAGGAGGAAGTCAAAGCTCCACTGAAGGAATTGGCTAAAAACAAGGCTCCAGGAATTGACAAGATAACAATTGAGATGTTTTAAGAAACTGATTCCATGCTGGAGGCACTTAGTCATCTAGGCCAAGTAATTTGGAAGACAGCTATCTGGTCAACTAACTAGAAGAGGTCCATATCTGTGCCTATTCCAAAGAAAGGGGATCCAACAAATTGTGGGCATTATTGAACAATATCATTAATATCATACACAAGCAAAATTTTGCTGAAGATCATTAAACAATGGTTGCAGCAGCACATTGACAGGAAACTATGAGAAAGGCAAGCTACATTTGGAAGAGGATGTGGAATCAGGGATATCATTGCTGATGTCAGATAGATCTTGGCTGAAACCAAAGAATACCAGGAAGATGTTTACTTGTGTTTTATTGACAATGCAAAGTCATTTGACTGTGTGGATCATAACAAATTATGGGGAACATTACAAAGAATGAGAATTCAGAACACTTAATTGTGCTCATTAGAAACCTGTGCGTACACTAGGGTGCTGTTGTTCAAACAGAACAAGGAGACACTGGATGGTTTAATATCATGAATGGTGTGCATCAGGGTTGTGTCATTCCACCATACTTACTCAATCTCTATTCTGTGCAAATAATCTGGGAAACTGGATTATGATAAGAGGAATGCAGCATCCAGACTGGATGAAAATTTATTAACAATCTGCCATAGCCGATGACACATGAAATCATCAGCATGCTGAAAATAAAGATGAATTGAAGCACTTACTGTTAAGATCAAATAAAGCAGTCTTCAATATGGATTACACCTCAAAATGAAAATCCTCATGCATGGACTAATAAGCAGCTTCATGATAAATGGAGAAAAGATTGAAGTTGTCAAAGATTTCAATTTACTGGATCCACAATCAACACCCATGGAAGTGGCAGTGAAGACATCAGATGATGTATTGCACTGGGAAAATTACCTGAAAAGGCCTCTTTAAAGTTTTGAAGAGCCAAGATGTCAATTTAAGACTAAGGTGTGCCTAACCCAAGCCACGGTATTTTCAATCACCTCATATGCATATGAAAGTTGGACAGTGAATAAGGAAGACTGAAGAAGAGTTGATGCATTTGAATTGTGTGTGGTGTTGGTGAAAAATACTGAAAATGCCATAGACTGCCAGAAGGATAAACAAATCTATCATGGAAGAAGTGCAACCAGAATGCTCCTTAGAAGTGAGAATGGCCAAATTTGTCTAACTTATTTTTTCACGTCAGAAGGGATGATTCCTTGGAGAAGGTATTGTGCTTGGTAAAGTGGAATGTTGACAAAAAAAAAAACAGGAAGATCCTCAAGAAGATGAATTGACACAGTGGCTTCAAAGATGGGTTTAAGTATAGTAAGGATTGTGAGGATGACACATGATGGACAGTGTTTCTTTCTGTTTCACATATGGTTGCTAAAAACTGGAGCTGGCTGGAGCCCACCTGACAACAACAACATAGTTACTAGGGAGATAATTTAAGAGCTTGAAGAAATTGGTATGTGGGAAAATGAAAAGACACTGCTATCTATAATGCTTAAAACTTCATTGGTAAACATGCAAGACAGCTTGGGAATATGTAGACTTATACTTTTACAATGAGGAAATTAAGTCATATTGTACTATGTCATTTATTTTCATGTTGATGAATAAATTAAATAAATAACATTACACACAATAGGATTTTATTGATGACCAAAAATATCTTAGTCTACCACTGTTGTTATAAAGGTCCATGAATAACAAAAAGATTGTCACAAAACCTTAGTTAAAAATGATATAATATTGACAGCAAAATTAAGGCAGACTTGAAACAGAATTGAAAGCATAAAACTGGATGCAAGTGCATATGAAAGTCACGCCATGTATCCACAGAAAAAAAGATATAATTTTAATTAATCATTTAGAAAAAAAAGAGTTATCATTGAGAGATAAGTTAAGTTACATTTTTACCATATGTTACATAGAAAATAAACTTTAGATGACTTGTCAAAATTTGAAAGAAAAAATGCAAAGTTAATCAATGAAAAGTATGGAGAACTTTCTAGTTTAGGATTTTAGTGTGTCACTCAGTTGATTTCAACTTGTGCCAACCCTATAAGGCAAAGTAGAAGTACACTCATAAAGTTTTCTAGGCTGTAATCTTTAAGAGAAGGAGCCAAGGTGGCTCAGTGATTATAGTTCTCAACTGATAACCTAAAGGTCTGTGGTTCAAATTCACCAGTTACTGTGCAAGAGAAAGACATGGTAGTCTGCTTCTCTAAAAATTTACAGCCTTGGAAAATATATAACAGTTAACTCTGTCCTTTAGGAATGCTGTGAGTCAAAACTGACATGACAGCAACAGATTAATCTATAAAAGAACAGATTACAAGTTATTTTCCCCTGCATTGGCTGGTAGGTTCTAATCACCAAACTTTTACTTTGCAGTTAAGGGTCTAGAGAGTAACCACTGTGACTCCAGAGCTCCAGGTTAGGAACAACTTATTGTATGGATTCTAAAGTCTTAGTGATACCACCTTGGAAATGCAAGGAGGGGTTGCTATGAGTTGGGTCCCTCTCAATGGCACATAACAAGAACAACAACAAAGAAAAATAGCATAAGCAAATTATAGATTTTACTATATACAAATTAAATCTTCTGCTCAATAAACCACTATTCAGACAAATAAACAACAACAGATAAGAGTTTAGAAGAAGATACTTGCCACAATGAAATCTGAAAAAGCTTTATCTGTAGAATATGAAAATTACTATTCCATATACACAAAGTAGACATTAGAAACCCAAGGGAAAATTAGATGTTGCATATAATTATATAATTCACTGGAGGAAGAATATGGAGAAATAATTAGTCCATGAAGAGTTACTTAATTACATTCTTATATTTATATTCTTTTTATTATTTTTCACCCAGTAGCTCATAAGCACTAAAAAGATGAATATTACTTATCCATGCTGTTTTGTTTTGGAAACAATAGTCCAACATGTAACTTGGGGGTACATAGAGCTCTATAGCTCTTCTAGATGTCATCCCACAGAAATATAATTACACAAATGCACATCCTGTGATCCAGCAATGCACTCCTTCTTATAGAAAAGAATAAAGCTTGTACTGGTCCAAAGGAACATTTATGGAGATACTCCTTGTAGTGTAGTTTAGGATAATTAATTGTTGGAGACAATATACATCCTCTCTGATGGAGAAAGTATAAATGAAATATGATGAATACATGCAAAGTAACATGCTCAGCACTTAAATGCAATCAACTGGTACGTGTAGTGCAGGATATAATCCAGCATGGTTGGATTACATAATTCTGTGGGGGAAAATATTGAACAAGCCAACAAGAATCAAAAGAAGATGGAAAGAATACTCAGTCATTGTACAAAAAATAATTGGTTGATATTTAAACATTTCACGAGATAGTGTATGATCAAGAACCAATGGCATTAATGGAAGAAGTCCAAGGTACACTGAAAGCATTGGCAAAAAAAAAAAAAAAAAAAAGCCTCCAAGAATTGACAGACTACCAACTGATGTGTTTCAAAAAACAAATAAAAGAATGGAAGTGCTTATTCATCTATGCCAAGAAATTGGAAGACAGCTATCTGGAGACCTGACTGGAAGAGACCAATATTTGTGAACATTACAAAGAAGGGTAATCCAACAATATGTAGAAATTATAGGACAGTATGGTTAATATCACACACAAATAAAATTTTGCTGGGGTAATTTAAAGCTATTTGCAGCAGTACATCAGCAATGAACTGCTAGAAATTAAAATTGGATTAAAAAGATGACATGGAAAATGGAATATCAGTGTTTATATCATTGTTGATATCAGATGCATCTTGGCTGAAAGAAAAATCTACCAGAAAGATATTAATTGTGTTTTATTGACTATTAAAAACCATTTCATTTTCAGAACACAGCAAATTTTTACTAATATTGCAAAAAATAGGTATTACAGTATACTTAATTGTGTTTATGTGAATCCTACACATAATTTTGTGTTTTTTTTTTTACTTACATATATGTATATGTATATATATATATATACACACACATATATAAATCAAGAAGCAGCATTCAAAAAGAACAAGGAGATAATTAGTAGATTAAAATCAGGAAAGCTATATGTTAAGGATGTATTTTTTCACCTTATTTATTGACTCTGTATGCTAAGCACATAATCTGAGAAGTAGTACTATATGAAGAAAATCACAGCACCAGGATTGGAGGAAGATTCATTAACAACCTGTGACATGCAGATGATACAACCTTGCTTGCTGAAAGTGAAGAAGACTTGAAACACTTACTGATGAAGTTCAAAGACCACAGCCTTCAGTTTGTATTACACCTTAGTATAAAAGACATTAATTCCTCACAACTGAAAGCAAAATCATGATAAACAGAGAAAATATTCTTAAGTTGTTAAAGATTTCATTTTACTTGGATCCATAATCAACACCCATGAAAGCAAAAGTCAAGCAAGCAAAAGGTATATTTCTTGGACAAATCTTTGTAAAAGACTTCTTTAAAATGTGAAAAAGCAAAGATGACACTTTGAGGACTAAGTATTTTTGATCACCATAAACACATGCAAAATCTGGACAAGGAATAAGGAAGACTGAAGAATTCATGTCTTTAAATTATGGTGTTGAGTAATGTGGTACTGCTGACACATGAGGATTCAGCTGCAGGGATCCAGGTAAGGAGAGGGAACCCAGGCCATCCCCCACAAGCTGCAAGATGGGAAGGTGGGAGAAAGGAAAGTATAAAGGCTAGAGGCCTGGGACAGAGCGAGGAGTCAGCCGCAGGGATCCAGGTAAGGAGAGGTTGGAGAGTTTTCCAACAGGTAAAGGAGACAAACTTATCTTTCGGTTTGTCCTACTGTGGTGATGTGTTGCTATGAGTCTTGAAGTTGTGCCACTGGTGCTTCAAACCAAGCAGGGTGCACATGGTGCACAGGTATCAGCCCAGCTTGCAGACTGAGACAGACTAGGAAGAAGGAAGAGGCCATCAACTTCTCAAAGAATTGGCCAGGGAAAATCTATGAATAACAGAGAAACACTGGATGATATATAACTGAGCAACTTTATAAATAGTCTGGAAATATTGTCTAATACAGAGGAGGAGGATGAGTCACTTAAGTTAGAAAGCTCTCAAAATAGGAATGGGAAAGAGCTGCATCGTCAGAGTAAAACCAGCCTTATTCATATGGATAAAGTAAAGCTTTCGGGACCTCCATTTGCTGACGTGGCACAACTCAAATTGAGGAGAAACAGTGGCAAACATCCATTAATAATTGGAACATGGAATGTAAGAAGCATGAATCTAGGAAAACTGGAAGTTGTCAAAACGAAACGGAACGCATAAAGATTGATATCCTAGGCACTAGTGAGCAGAAATGGACTGGTTTTCACAATTTTGAATCAGAGAACTATATGGTTTACTATGCGGGGAATGACAGTTTGAAGAGGAAGGGCGTGGCATTCATCATCACAAAGGATATTTCAAGATCTGTCCTGAAGTACAATGCTGTCAGTGATAAGACAGTATCCATTCGCCTACAAGGAAGACCCATTAATATGACTGTTATTCAAATTTATGCAACAACCACCAAAACCGAAAAACGAGGAAATTGAAGATTTTTATCAACTTCAACAGTCTGACATTGACCGGCCATGCAATCAGGATGTGTTATATATCACTGGTGACTGGAATGCAAAAATTGGAAACAAAGAAGAATCATTAGTAGTTGGAAAATTTGGCCTTGGTGACAGAAATGCTAAAGCAAGTGGAAGAAATGACAAGTTCAAAGAGCTGAATCGAAGGTTGCAAAGAGCAGCTCAAGCAGACAAAGCCAATTACTATAATGAAATGTGCAAAGACTTGGAGTTAGAAAACCAAAAGGGAATAACACACTTAGCATTTCTCAAGCTGAGAGAATTGAGGGAAAAAAAATAAGCCTTGAGTTGCAATATTGAAAGATTCTATGGGCAAAATATTGAATGATGCAGGAAACATCAAAGAAGATGAAAAGAATACACAGAGTCACTGTACCAAAAAAAACTGGTAGATCTTCATCCATTTCAGGAGGTGGCAAATGATCTAGAACCAATGATACTGAAGGAGGAAGTCGAAGCTGCAATGAAGAAATTGGCAAAGAATGAGCCTCCAGGAATTGACAGAATACCCATTGAGATATTTCAACAGATTCTTCACTGGAGGCACTCAGTTATGCCAAGAGTTGTGGAAGACAGCTACCTGGCCAACTGACTGGAAGAGATACATATTTGTACCCATTCCAAAGAAAGGTGATCCCACAGAATGTGGAAATTATAGAACAATACCATTAATATTGCATGAAAGTAAGATCTTACTGAAGATAATTCAAAAACGTTTGCAGCAGTATATTGATGGAGAACTTCCAGAGGTGCAAGCTGGATTCAGAAGAGGACATGGAACAAGGGATATCATTACTGATGTCAGATGGATCTTGTCTCAAAGCAAAGAATACCAGAAAGACGTTTACTTGTGTTTTGTTGAGTATGAGAAGGCATTTGATTGTGTGGATCATGACAAATTACGGATAACATTGAGAAGAATGGGAATTCCTGAACACTTGATTGTACTCATGAGGAAACTGTACACTGACCAAGAGGCTGCTCTTAGAACAGAAAAAGGGGACACTACATGGTTTAAATCAAAAAGGGAGTGTGTCCAGGTTGTATCATTTTCCCATACTTATTCAATCTATACTCTGAGCAAATAATCCGAGAAGCTGGACTATATGAAGAAAAACATGGCGTTAGGATTGGAGGAAGAATCATTAACAATCTGAGATATGCTGATGATACAACTTTGCTTGCTGAAAGTGAGAATGACTTGAGGCACTTACTGATGAAGATTGAAGAATACAATGTGCAGTATGGATTACATCTCAATATAGAGAAAACAAAAATCTTCACAACTGGACCAATAAGTAGCATCATGATAAATGGAGAAAAGACTAGGTTGTCAAAGAATTCACATTGCTTCTTTCTACAATCAACACCAATGGAAGCAGCAGTCAAGACATTAGGAGAAGTGTAGCACTGGGCAGTTCTGCCACAAAGGAACTCTTTCAAGTGCTGAGGAGCAGGGATGTCTCCTTGGGGACTAAGGTGCACCTGAATCAAGCCATGGTATTTTCAATCACCTCGTATTCATGTGAGAGTTGGACAATGAATAAGGAAGACTGAAGAAGAGTTGATGTTTTTGAGTTGTGGTGCTGACAGACAATGCTGGAAGTACCATGGACTGCTAAAAGAACTGATAGATCTGTCCTGGAGGAAGTGCAGTGGAGATGCTCCTTGGAAACAAGAATGGCCAGACTTCATCTCACCTACTTTGATCATGTTGTCAGAAGGGACCGTTCCCTGGAGAAGGATGTCATGCTTGGTAAGGTGGAGAGTCTATGAAAGAGGGGAAGGTTTTCAATGAGATGGCTTGACACGGTGGCTGTGACAATGGGCTCAAGTATACCAAGGATCAAGGAGCTGGGGCAGGATTGGGCGCAATTTTGTTCGCTGTGCACAGGGTTGCTGTGAGTCAGAAATGACTCAACAGCACCTAACAACAACAACAGTTTGGTCATTATCTTTGTGTGTCAACTTGGCTGGGCCTGATTGAGTGTCTGGGCAGCTGGTTGTAGTTATTCCCCATGATGATAATGACAATCAGTTCCATGGTGGGATCTACCACAAGCAGCTGAATAACTGTCTTTGGCATGTTGTCTGCTTTGTGTATATAAGGAGAAGACTTGGGGATACTCTCTAGCTTATGGCACACTTGGACCCTGCATGGAGCTGTGTTGTTGTTCAGCAGGCTGCCATGCTCTGCCGACCTTGGCACTTACAATGGACTTAAGTTAATGAATGGACTGTGGTTTGGTAATATCAAGACTGTGTCTTTTTACTTGTCAACCTTGGGCTTCTCAGTCTCAGCAGCCAGCAGCTATCTGAAATGCTTCTAGCTTCAGTGGGCTGGGAGCAGGAGGCAGAGGTGGACCCCAAGGTTGAGGGGTTTTCACCCAGCTCCTAGAGCCTGGCACTTTGAACTTGGACTTAAAGTCTTCAAACTGTAAAAGAGTAACTCCTGTTTGTTAAGGCCATCCCATTGGTGGTATATTCCTGTCAGAGAAGCACTAGGTAACCAGAACAACTAAGAATACTAAATATACCACAGACTGCCAGAAAAATGAACAAACTTGTCTTGGAATAAGTACCAACAATACTCACTTCGAAGTGAGGATGACAAGACATTGTCTCATGTACTTTGGACATGTTATCAGATCAATACCTTTGCGAACATTCGTTCATAGTGTACTCCTATTAGTTTTAAACTATTCCTACCAATATGAATATATTTTTAATAAACTATACACTTTATTTTCTTTCATAGAATAAATTAATTTTTATCCATTTTCATATTGTTAGATTTGACTACATAATTGATATTTGTGAATATCCCAGTGTAATTTTTCACTTAGAATTTCTCCAAATAATGAAAGTCAACCAGCACTTTTCTATTTTCAAAGTTTTTTTCCTCTTGTCTTGAACTTGAATTTAGAAATGGCAAAATCTCAGTAAAGGTGGAGGGTAATTTCCCACAAGACCTGGCTAATTTATAGCTTTCAACACACCAATGACCCCTGCAATTTGGCAGTTGCTTCATTAATTCCTTTACACCTGCTCCATTTATCTTGGGGAAAAAAAAGACAGATAAAAGGCACAATCCTCTCTCACTGCAGCTATTGTGAAGAAGTCTTTCACATCTTCCTGAAGTAAATTGTAGCTAGCATTATGGAGAACAAAATGGCAGTAGTTTTAGATGGATATTCCCAATTTGTCACTGGTAAGGAGCAGAATTTGGAGGGCCACATATTTTTGGAAGAAGTTTATTTTTCCTATACTTTGTAATGTATGTCTGTACAAGGAAAACTTTAGTCTTCATCAGGTGTAGCCCTCTGAGACATACAAGTATAGAAATTATAAATAAATAAATAAATTGAAATGATTAGAGAAAATTTTAAAATAATGTTTTCTCCTATTTATTGAAAAAAGTATATATATTTGATGCCTATCTATTGATCTATTTATCTATCTATATGATGAAACAAACATAGGTTTTGGTTATCTATATTTTATATATTTATAGTATCAAATACTTTACTGCTGTGAATATAAATTTTGATGCTTCTAGCAGCATGGAAAATATAGCTTTTATTACTCAGCATTTGAATTAATTAAAAAGATAATTATTTTAATGTTAAATTTAGTAAATCACTTATCTAGGTAGTTTACTATCCAAACACTTTTTTTTTTTTTTTTGCACTTACTTTTATCTCCATAAAATGTAGCTACCATGGGAAAAAAGGACTTTGTGTTTTTGTTCTTCTTTTATATTAAGAAACTTGATCTCTTGATTTCTAATACTAAAGGAATGAGTAAAAGTAAATTGTTAATGTTTCTTAAAGTTTCCATTTTTTACATATATTGAAGGTTGATGTAAATTCAGATATGATCTAGAAATCCTTCTCTCCAATAATTCTATCTATTTTGTTATAGATCATTGAGAGTTGGTAATCATTGTAAAGACTGTGGGTGTTTAATTCTTCAATAAGCTTCTCATGCTGATATTGCCAGGAAAAACATCAACTAACGTAGAAGCTGCCTATACTCTTATGTTTCCTGAAACTGTCATGTATCAAAGTCACAAACTAGTGCCAAAGGTATCAACAGAGAATAAAATGAGAAAATATCAATAAATCACTTCATATCCATAACCACTAAAAAATAAACTGTTCAAAATCATGCTAAAGATTGATAGAGCATTGAGGTTATCGTATATTCCAGTTTATATTACTTGGTTATAAGCTTCATAACATAACATATAATATTTTCAGGTGTTAAATATTTATGGCTTATATGATTTTAAAATACCTAAAAATAAATATTGGTAAATAATCTAGGAAAAGTTTAAACATAATAAATATATTTCCTAATACTGTGTTACTCTTAATTTTTTATTAATTAAAATTGCTTTTCTAATTCCAATTAAGATGCACTATTAGTTTTGTTAGATAGCAACAGAATTAAAAAAAAAAAAAAGACATAAATCTACTCCTTTCACTTGAGAGTGTGATAAACATTTACTCAACTATTGGCAAGATGGCATTTCATTTTATGATTTATAAAAATCTTTTTATGATTTGGGAAATAAAAATTTTGTCATTTTAGCTATCTTTAAAAATACAATTTGTTGTTATTGTTTGGTGCCGCTGAGTTGGCTCCAACTCATAGCAACCTTATGTACAACAAAACAAAACACTGCCCGGTCCTGGGACAGCCTCACAATCCTTGCTATGCCTGAGCTCATCATTACAGCCACTGTGTCAATCCATCTCCTTGAGGGCCTTCCCCTTTATCATGGACCCTCCATTTTACCAAGCATGATATCCTTCTCCAGGGAATGGTTCCTTCTGACAACATGACCAAAGTAAGTGAGACAAAATCTGGCATTTCTGGCTTCCAAGGAGGATTCTGGCTGCACTTCATCCAGGACAGATTTTTTCATTCTTGTGACAGTCCATGGTACTTTCAGTATTCTTCACCAAAAATTCAGTGTGTACAATTCAGTGACATTGTTGTTGTTGTTATGTGCCGTTGAGTCTGACCTGACTCATAGTGACCCCTCTTTGGGTTTCCGAGGTGGTATCACTACAGAAGTAGATTGCCCAACCTTCCTTCCGAGAAGTGGCTGGTGGGTTTGAACCACCAACCTTCTGGTTAGCAGTCAAGTTCCTTAAGCACTACCCTACCAGAGCTCCTTCAGTAACATTAATTAATTAATTATATTAATTAATTAATTATCCGTGTTGTGAAACTATCAGCACTATTTACTTTCAAAATTTATTTCATTATCCCAAATAGAAACTCAGTACTCTTTAAGTAATAACTCTATATTTTTCACTGGACAAAAGCCCAGGTAACTACTAATGAGCTTTTTTCTCTATGCATTTGCATATTCTAGATACATTGTGTGAATGTGATAATACTATGTTTGTCCTTTTTATTTGACATTTAATTCAGCATAACTTTTCAATGTTCATCCATGTTGTAGTATATATCAGAGCTTAATTACTCTTTGTGGCTAAATAATATGTCATTGAATATATTACCACATTTGTTTATCCATTCATCTGCTCACAGAAATTTGGGCTCTGTCAACTTTTTGGCTATTGTGAGTAATATTTCACTAAACATTGGTGTACACACATCTGTTTGAGTTCCTCCTTTTAAGTCTTTTAGGTTTGTCTTTTTGTTGGGTGTAGAAGGTCTTTATATATCATATATATTAGACATTTTGTCAGATACATGATTACTCAACATTTTCTATTATTTTGTACGTTGTCTGTTCACTTTCTTGATAAAGTCATTTGATATAAGAAAGGTGTTTAAGTTGATGAAATCCATTTTATCTCTTCTTTGTCTTTAGCTGTTTTTGATGTTGCTCATCCTTTTGGTATCACATTTTATAATCTATTATCAAAAACAAGGTCATGATTATTTACATGTATGTTTTCTTCTCCAACACACATCTATGGTTTATTACACTATGGAGCTTTGTGTGTTACTCTAATGTTGGAAACTATGCCACTAATATTTCAAATACAAGCAGAGGCACACAAGGTGCACAGGTTTTGGCAGAGCTCCTAGAATAATACAGACCATGATAAAGGAAAGGGAGTCAACTTCTGAAAAATATTGGCCACTGAAAATCTTATGAATAGCAGTGAACCATTGTCTGGTATGAGTCTCTCAAGTTGTAAAACACTCTAAATAAAGTTGATGAAGAGCTGCCTCTTTAGACTTAGCTTTAATGACATGGATAAAATAAAGCTTTTGAGACCTTCATTTGCTGATGTGGTATGACACAAAATGAAAAGGAACAGCTGAAAGCAGTCGTTAATAAGCAGAACATGGAATATACACAGTATGAATCTAGAAAAATTACACATTGTGAAAAATGAAATGGAACACATAACCATCGATATCCTAGGCATTATGCATCAGACAATCATATGGTTTACTACACTGGAAATGACAAATTGAAGAGAAATGGTGTTTCATTCATTGACAAAAAGAACATTTCAAGATCTATCCTGAAGTACAATGCTGTCAGTGATAGGAAAATATATATATGTCTATAAGAAGACCAGTTAATACTACTATTATTCAAACTTATGCACCAACCACTAAAGCCAAAGATGAAGAAATTAAAGCTTCAGTACCAACTTTGCAGTCTGAAATTGACCAAAAACAGCAATCAATGTGTTCTGATAATTATTGGTGATTGGAATGCAAAAGTTGGAAACAAAGAAGCAGCTTTGGTAACTGGAAAACATAACCTTGGTGAAAGAAATGACACTGGCAAGGTGGAGAGAAGACAATCCCTGTACAATACAGACCCAGAAAAATCAAGTGAAACAGATTCAAATAATGATCCTAGAATTCTAAGCATCAAATGATAACTAAAAATATTAGATTGATCATTAATTGGACAGAAAAACAGAGCAAGGTCAATGACTGAGAAGAGAGAAGAGGCTAGGATGGGCCAAAGAATGTCCATTTTGAATACAGAAGCACCAGATACTGATGGAGGTGGGGGGGACTCCATGGAAGCCACACAAAGATAAAAACAGATCAGGAGGAATTGAAAGTGAGCAAAAGACTTGTGGAAGCTGGAAGAGGAACATGCAGAGAAATGGGTCAGACATACAGTGGCACAGGCAGCTGCCAAGAGAGAAGAAGGGAATGAAAAAACTCACCACTGTTAGATACTTAGCTTTGGGCCTGGTGAAAGGCCTATGTTGTTGTGGTTTAAGAAACTGGGGTCAGGACAATCTTTTCCTTAACTGAATCTAGACAAGAGTTGGATAAATGGTTGCATGTTCCCAGGTGCCCAGAAGAGAGTCATACCCATGTCAATGAATCAAGATTAGAGGGACACACTCTCTGATCTAACGAATGCACACCTTCCCAACAAATAGAGGTAAATATTCTTTCCATAACCACAGACTTTTTTACTAGAAAAGCCTCACCCTCACCTGCCCCAATCCCTGGACACTTCCTCCTCTAACCATACTGAGTCAAGGGCTGCAGCTGGCCTGCTGGATGTCTAAGGGACTGAGAGACATTTTTCATGCTGACCACAAGAGGCAAACCTCTGTAGCCTCCTCTCTTAGGAGGCTCATTTGCATGAGGCACCTCTCACTTCTGTAAACAGAAAGTCCTGTATTGTGATGGGTGGAAAGACAGTATTAGAGTGGTCTTTCACTAGAGTCTGAGCAAGAGCTATACAAATAGCTTTGTGTGCTCAGGGGAATGCGAGATCCACACAAGTGAATAGTGATTGGTGAGTCACACTCTCTGCTTCAAAAAGTACAATATCCCTATTAAAAAAGCCAAAACTTCTCCCTCCCACCACCAACTTGGTAGCCAAGAAAGTCTTATAACCCCCTGCAACAACCCGTTCCACACAGAGAGAAACATAGGCTGCAGCTTTCCCTTCCTGCACTCAAATCACTGGCTGACCTTTCTCACACTGAGCACTGCAGCATTCTCCATTGGAGTGGCACACTCATGCCAGCTTCCCTTCACCTCTGTAGGCACACACCTCAGCAGGCCAGCAGTTCCCACCACATCTACCTGCTCTCAGGCTGTTGACTAACTTTAACTACATAAGTCCCTCCCCGATGCCTTATTTTCTCCTTTTCCTTTTCCCAATTTTTCTCCCTTTTCATCTGTTCATTTCTCCCTCTTCCTCTTCACCTTCTTACATTTTTATCAGCCTTTCATCTTGATCACCCCTCATGTTTCTTCTCCATATTTTGTCTTTTCTAGTTTTTTATCTTGCATTTTTATTCTGTCTTTTTCCTTTTTCTCTTCTTATTCTTTTTTATTTTCCTCTTTCCCCATTCAACAGGAGGAAAACTCTAACTCTCCACGACAAAGAAGCCATGTCTACTACACTAAACACCTCACACAATGGATGAGCATCACTAATAGCTCCTACACCATGGGAACAAGGACAGAAGGTAGAAAAGACCTGCTCATCTCAATTGCAGCTCCTCTTGTTGACAAAGAGATACCTGAACCACATTTTCATCAGTAGGTCCACCAACCTGGAAAGAGTGGGAATTGCCCTAGTGCTGCCAAGCTAACAACCAAAGATGCACAGTGGCCCCACACATCTAGATATATCAAAACAAAGCAGAACGAAATAAATGGGTGAAAAAAACCAACACACAATTAACAATTAACACAATAACTTTCAAGATGTCTCAGAGATTATAGACAATTTCAATTCAAACAACAAGAGAAGGCAGCAGAACTAAGTGACCAAAATAAAGAACTAAGAAAACTTTCTGAGAAATAACAGGTAATAGAACTACTTAATAATAAATCCAAAAGATATATACAAACACACACACACACACATACACACAAAAATGGTTGAGGAAACCATAAACAGAATCAAGGAAAAGACAGACAATAACTGAAAAATTCAGGAAAATTATACAAGAGCCAAATGACAAAATAAATATATGAGTAGTGTGGTATTTAAGTTAGCTTGTCATCTTGGCTGGGCCTGGTTGAGTGGCTAGGCAACTGGATGTAGTATTCCCCATGATGAGACAGGTAATCAACTCCATGGTGGAATCTACTGTGAGGAGCTGTAGCTGCCTTAGGGATTTGATCTGTTTCCTATATATAAGGAGAAGCCTTGGGGAATGGTTTCTAGCTTATGGAACACTTGAACCCTGCAAGTATCTGTGTCATGGTTACATGTTCAGCAGCCTGCCATGCTTTGCCAGTCCTACAGTCCTAGGACTTTCAATAGACTTGAATTAATGGCTTGTCATGTAGTTTGGTAACATCGGGACTGTGCCTTGTTATTTGTCAACCTTGGGCTTGTCAGCCTCCACCACTAGCAGCTGTCTGAGTGAAGAAAAGCTTCCAGCTCCAGTGGGTCAGGAGGAAGAGGCAGAACTAAAGCCCAAGGTTGAGGAGCTTACACCCAGCCCCTAGAACCTGGCACTTGGGACATGGACTTCTTGCCTCCAAACTTAAGAGAATAAACACCTGTTTGTGGTATATTCCTGTCAGAGTGGTACTAGGTAAACAGAACAATTAGAGAATACAGAAACAGCAATTAGAAATCCAGAAGATAAATACTAAAATTATAGAGATAGATAACACATTGGAAAGACATAAAATTAGAATCAGCCTGACTGAAGAATGCATATCCCAGCAAGTAGACAAATCCCTGGACAACAACTTGTGTGAGGAAAATCAGGAAAAGAAAAAAAGAACAATGAAGAAAATCTATGAGATATATGGGGTGATATCAAAAGAACTAATGTACACCTGATTGGAATCCATACAAGAAAAGGCAAAAATAAATAAATAACAAAAAACTTTTGAAAACTCTTCAGCAAAAACCTTCCCCAATATCATGAGAGATGAGAAGATATCCATCCAAGAAGTTCAATGAACCCAACACAGGATAGACTCAAAGAGAAAGTCACCAAGACATCATAATCAAACTTTCCAAAACCAGAAACAAAGAAAGAATCTTGACAGCAGCTCAAGAAAAATAAAATGTCACCTACAAAGAACAACCAATAGGACTAGGATTTGATTTCTTAGCAGAAACTATGAAGGCTAGAAGAGAGTGGGATAACATATACAAAACCTTGAAGCAAAAACATTGCCAGACAAGAATTATATATCAAGCAAAACTGTCCCTTAAACATGACAGTGAAATCAGGACATTCCCAGACAAACAGAAAATAAGGGGTTTAAAAAAACCAGAACAACCCTACAAGAAACACTAAAGGAAGTCCTTCCAACAGAAAATCTACAATGGAAGACAACAACTTAAGATTAAGACACATGACAACAACACCCAGACACAAGCCCAGGAAAATAATACTTAATAATACTTAAGCTGACAAAATGGAAAACACAGAATGAGAGGAGTCAATCTGTAAATGACACCAACTACAAAACAAATAGAGAGAATAAATGGTATAATTATAAAACTTCCATGTGGAGAAGTCAGGACTGTGTCAGTTTAGAACAGACTGTTCCAAACTTATGGAGATAAGAATTTACTACAAGCTAACCACAAAGATGGTCTTCACGAATGCTTATTGGTCCTCATAACTAGACCAATAAGCAGTATTATGATAAATGGAGAAAAGATTGAAATTGTCAAAGATTTCATATTACTTGTTTCCACAATAAACACCAATGGAAGTAGCAGTCAAGAAATCAGATGATGTATTGTACTGGTTAAATCTGCTGCAGAAGACCTTTTTAAAGTGCTGAAGAGCAAAGATGTCTCTTTGAAGACTAAGATGTGCCTAATCCCAGCCATGGTATTTTCAATCACCTTATATGCATGGGAGAGCTGGACAATAAATAAGGAAGACCAAAGAATAGTTGATGCTTTTGAGTTGTGGTGTTAGGAAAGAATACTGAAAGTACCATGGATTGCCAGAAGAATTAGCAAACCTGTCCTGGAAGAAGTGCTCCCACAATACTCCTTGGAACCCAGAAAAGCCAGACTTCATCTCACCTACTGTGGTGATATTGTCAGAAGAGACCATTCCCTGGAGAAGGATATCATGCTTTGTGAAGTGGAGGATCCACAAAAAAGGGGGAGGGGAGAAGGCCCTCAAGGAGATGAATTGGCACAGTGGCTGCATTGATGGGCTCAGGGATAGTAAGGATTGTGAGGCTGGCACAGGACTGGGTAGTGTTTTGTTCTCTTGTACATAGCATTGCTATGAGTCAGAGCTGATTTGACAGCACCTAACAACAACACCCCAAAGAAAATTAATAAGCCCTCTAACCAAAATAAGAAAGAAAAAAGAAATCAAAAGGCCTTAGTAAACACAAATCAACAATGATGAAGAAAAGAGAAAGAAACCTCTTTAGCAAAATGAACTCAGCACAAAAAAATATTTGGAACAAAATAAACATCACCACCACAGTAAAAAACACAAATGAATGACACTAGTAAATTCATACCTATCACTAATTACACTAATTGTGAGTGGATTAATTGCCCAGTCAAGACAAAGAGAGTTGCAGACTGAAAAAGAAAGTAACACCCATAAGTATGCTACCTAGAAGATACCTACCTTGGGTACAAAGATAAAAACAAATAAATAAATAATAGGTGGGAGGAGAGGATGGAAAACTGCAATAATAAAAAAGTAATAATCAAGGCGTGGAAAAGATATATCAGGCTAATGACAACAAAAAGGAGCAAAAATGGCAATATTAATTTCCCATAAAATAGACTTCAAGGCAAAATCTAGCATAAGGGACAAGGAAGGGCTTTATATGATGATCAAAATGTTAATTGACCAAAAGCACATAATTGTAATACATATCAATGCACCCAATGAAAGGGTGACAAAATACATAAAGCAAGCATTAACTGAATTGAAAGGAGAAATAGATCATTTGACAATATTAGTAGGTGACTTTAACACACCACTTCCGATGAACAATGGAACTAGAAAATAATTCAATAGAGACACAAAAGATCTCAACAATGCAATCAACAAACTTGACCTCATAGACATATATAGAACATTCTACCCAACGAAAACACAATACATATGTTTTCCCAGTGCACATGGATTATTTTCCAGAAAAGACCATGTGTTAGACCATAAACCAAGCCTCAATAAATTTTAAAACATCAAAATACTACAAATTATCTCCTCAGATCACAATGATATGCAATTAGAAAACAATAGGAAGACCAGACAGGGAAAATTATCAAATACATGGAAAATGAATAATACACTGCTCAAGAACCACTAAAGACCTCTGGTCGTACAGTGGTTTAGGTATTTGGTTGCTAACCAAAATATTGATAGTTCAAACTCACAAGCTGCTCTGCAGATGAAATATGAAGCAGTCTGCTTCTGTAAAGATCTAGAGCCATGGAAATCCTATGAGGTCTCTATAAGTCAGAATCAACTGGATGGCAGTGAGTTTGATTTTGGTTTGCAAGAACCACTGGGTAAAAGAAGAAAAAGGTGTTACATTAAAATAAATACATAAATAAATAAAAATTGCTAGATACAAATGAGAACAATATCCTTTTCCAGGGACTGGTTCTTTCTACCATGACCAAAGTAGGTGAGATGAAGTCTGGCCATTCTTACTTCCAAGGAGCACACTAGCTACACTTCTTCCAGGACAGACTTGTTTGTTCTTCTGGCAGTCCATGGTGTTTTCAGTATTCTTTGACAACATCACAATTCAAAAGCATCGATTCTTCTTCAGTCTTCCATATTCAATGTCCAGTTTTCACATGCATATGATATGATTGGAAATCATGGCTTGGGTCAGGTGCACTTCAGTCTTCAAAGTGACATCTTTGCTCTTTAACACTTTAAAGTACTTTTTTTGCAGCAGACTTATCCAGTGTGATATGATGTCTGATTTCTTGACTGCTGCTTCCATGAAGGTTGATTGTAAAGCAGAGTAAAATGAAATCCCTGACAACTTCAATCTTTTTTTTTCCATTTATTGTGATGTTGCTTATTGGTCAACTTGTGAGGATTTTGGTTTTCTTTATATTGAGGTGTAATCCATATTGAAGACTGTTGTCTTTGATTTTCATAAGTAGGTGCTTTGAGTCCTCAGATTCACCAAATAAGGTTGTGTTATCTGCATATTGCATGACAAGGTTGTTGATGAGTCTTCCTCCAATTCTGATGCAATGTTCTTCTTCATATAATCCAGCTTCTTGGATTATTTGCTTAGCATACAAATTGAATAAGAATGGTGAAAGGATAGGACCCTGAAACATACCCTTCCTAATTTCAAACCATGTAGTATCCCCTCATTCTGTCCAGCAGTCTCCTGGTCTATATACAGGTTCCTCATGAGCATAATTAAGTGTTCTCGAATTTTCCTTTGTCACAGTGTTTTCCATAAGAGCATTGCCTAATGTTATTCATCAACATCGTATATCACAAAAATAATATTGTGGAGATCATATCCACAGGATCATATCAATTGATGCAGAAAAAGCATTTGGTAAAATCCAGTATACATTCCTGATAAATGTTGTTGTTGTTGTTATGTGCCATCAAGTCAGACCCGACTCATAGCAACCCCTCCTTGGGTTTCTGAGGCAGTATCACTACGGAAATAGATTGCCCCATCTTCCTTCT
>NW_006922569.1:109721-112485 GCF_000298275.1 Orycteropus afer afer
AAAAAAAAAAAAAAAAAAAAAAAAAATCCAAATTGGCAAAGAAGTTAATCTATCTCTGTTTGCAGATGACATGATCCTATACATGGAAAAAGAAAGATATTCACCCCCCCTCAAAAAAAAGAAAAAATCATCTAGAACTAATTAAAAGATTCACCAAAGTGGCCGGAGGCAAATTAACATAGAAAAACCAGTTGGATTCCTATACATCATGAAAGAAGTCTCTTGAAAAGAAATAGGAAAACAACACCATTTAAAATAACTGCCAAAAGATAAAATGCTTGGGAATCAATATTATCAGGGACACAAAAGCCCTATAAAAAAAAAAAAAAAAAGTACAAAGCACTACTACAAGAAACCATGAGACATTTATAAGTGGAGGAGCATGTCATGCTCATGGATATGAAGATTGAACATTGTGAAAATGTCAATATTATCCAAAGAAATCTATAGATTCATTGCAATCCAGATCCAAATCTTATCAACATTCTTTAGGACATGGAAAAACCAATCAGTAATTTGGTATGGAAGGGAAAGAGACTAGAGATAAGGAAAGCACTGTGGAAGAAGAAAAATGAAGTAGAAGGTCTCACACTCCTTGATCTCAAAAACTACTATGTTGTTGTTAGGTGCCATTGAGTTGTTTCCAACTCATAAGGACTGCATGCACAGCAGAATGAAACACTGCCCAATCCCGCACCAGCTCCATGATCCTTGCTGTACTTGAGCCGATTGTTGCAGCCACTGTGTCAATCCATCTTGTTGAAGGTCTTCCCCTCTTTCATCGGCCTTCCATCTTACCAAGCATGACATTCTTCTCCAGGGAATGATCCCTCTGACAACATGACCAAAGTAGGTGAGACGAAGTTTGGCCATCTTCGCTTTCAAGGAGCATCTTGGCTGCACTTCCTCCAGGACAGATTTGCTAGTTCTTTTGACAGTCCATGGTACCTTCACCATTCTTTGCCAGCACTACAACTCAAAAGCATCAACTCTTCTTTGGTCTTCCTTATTCAATTTCCAGCTCTCACATGCATACGAAGCGATTGGCTATATCATGGCTTGTGTCCAGTGCACCTTAGTCCTCAAGGAGACATCTTTGCTCCTCAGCACTTGAAGGAGTTCCTTCTCAGTAATCAAAACAGTCCAGTATTGATACAATATCAGGAAAGACACATAGACCACTGGAACAGAATTAAGAATCCAGAAATACATGCACCAAACTATAGACAAATCATCTTTGGCAAAGGGCCAAAACCCATTAAAGGAAGAAGAGACAATTTCTTTAGCAAATAGTGTAGGCAAAATTGCACATCTCTCTGAAGAAAAAAAATGAAACAAGATCCATATTTCATATTATACACAAAAATGAACTCAAGATATATCAAAGACCTAAATATAAAACCCAAAACTAGAAAGTTCACCAAAGATAAAATACGGGCAAACTTACTGTTGTCAAGTTGCATCCAACTCATAGTGACTCTTCCTTGGGTTTCCGAGGCAGTATCATTATGGAAGTAGGTTGCCCAACCTTAATTCCAGGGAGTGCCTGGTGAGTTTGAACCACCAACCTCTGGTTAGCAGTCAAGTGCCTTAGCCACTATGCTACCAGAGCTCTCTCTCTCTCTCTCTCTCTCTCTCTCTCTCTCTCTCTCTCTCTCTCTCTCTATATATATATATGTATACACACACTTTTCTGTTTTTTGTGTTTCTCTAGAGAACCCAATCTAACACAGGCACTATGCTACCAGAGCTCCCCCAAGTGACATTAGAACCTGAGAATTAACCTAATACGTGGCCCTGCTTGCCAAGGGCTGCATGCATCAATGCACCAATGGCTGATTACTAAAATGGGACACAGCAAAGAAGGAGACACACTTATCTTAGACTTTTGGCAGTCCAGAGGGCATATTTTGAATGTTTACAAGTGGAGACCATTTTGGATATTTAAAGTGACAGCGTTCTCATTCTAATTTCAGGGTGCTAAAAATAGGCTCCATTTGCCAAGCACAGCACGGACATAACAGAGGCTGATGACTAGAAGGGTGGCTTGTTTGATTGTTGTTTTTGTTTAACTAAATGGGATACCACAACTGTGCCCATATGACCCAACTACAGCCACACTTCTAGAAGCCCCACTTACTGAGTGAGAGCTACCACTTGCTTGTGCACCAACTGTCCAACAATGCATGACAGCAAATACGAGCCTGACATACCTTTAACTCTCTTCACAAACAGCTAACAGAGATCTATGCACCCATTCTCATTCTTGATCACATCCACTGGGAGACAGGTGATAAGCGCACAAGTGTCAACAACTAAAGAATAGAAGAGCACATTCAAGTACATCCTAACAAAACAAAGAAAATGAAAATCTCAGGTGAATTATTTTAATATAGTCACAAATGAAATATAACTACAACAGCATCACAAAGTCTCAGAGACAATAGACCATCACAGTCCTCACAAAGAAGCAAGATAAAGCACTAGAAGCAAGAGACCAGGGTACCGACCAGGGTACATGCCTGTGATAGTTGGAGCTATGTGTCAACTTGGCTGGACCACAATTCTGTGTGGTTTAAGCAATTGTGATGTAGGTTTTTCCCATGATGGGATCAGATGTATATATTTTGAGCGACCAACCTATTAAAAGAGAGTTTCCCTAAGAGTGTGGCCTGCTCATCACAAAAGAAGAAATTGAACAGATCATCAAAAAATTACCAACTAAAAAAAGTCCTGGCCCAGACGGTTTCACTGGAGAATTCTA
>NW_006922569.1:115012-118464 GCF_000298275.1 Orycteropus afer afer
AAAAAAAAAAAAAAAAAAAGAGTGTGGCCTGCTTCCAGCATATTTATAGACATCCTGGAAAAAGAGAAACTCTTCTGTGGATTGGGATCCTGTTGTGCTGCCTACAAGTGTCCGGGAGTGAACAATCCACCATTTGGCCTGGAGATCTTGGATTCATCATTGATTGGATTCAACAGCCAGTATACTGCCTGCCTACCTTGAGCTTATCAGCCTCTGCAGCTGCATGAGTTGGAAAAATACTCCAGCTTGATGTTTGATCCAAGAATTTTGGACTTGCCAGCTTCTATAAGTCAGTGAGTCATTTCCCCAAGATAAATTTCCCTGTCTCTCTGTCTCTATGTCTCTCTCTCTCTCTCTCTCTTTGTCTAAGTTTTACTGCTTTTGCTTCTCTAGAGAACCCAGCCTAAAATATTTGGTACCTGCAGTGGTTCTAGAGAGACAAAATAATAAGGATGGGCTTCCTAAATTGTTTCTCCAATTTGATTAATCATAAAGGCACTGGTGACCATGACTCCATTAGTAAGAGAGCCATGATAATCCATGGCATAAGGTGGCAACATTTATATATGAAATAGTACTACCAATAGATCGAGTACTTGTTAGAAGTGAGGCTCTAGGTAATTGTATATTTGATACTTTTCTGCAATTTTGTCAGCATGAGGAGTATAAGGAAGCTGGTTGGTTGGTCCCATTTAGACTAGACAAAGTGGTAAAAGAGCGAGATGAGTTCAGGGTTGCTGAGTCTACCTTAGTTGAGTTGAAGTACTAGACCTGCCTTGGTATAATGTAGAAGAAAGTACCTAGAGGCTTAGAGAAATTAACCTGTTAGAATGAATTTATCAGATTAGATCCCTAGAGCTTTAGTGGTTTTGCTTCTCTAGAGAACCCAACCTAACACAATCCCTGAGGAAGAACTAACATTGGAACTCCTCATAAGGAATTCAAAAGAATTATATTTAGATATCATCAATGGATTGAGTGGGAGCTCTGGTGATATTAACAGATTGAGAGACAGATCAAGTAAAACACTGACAAAATTAAGGAAAACACGGACAAACCCCTAGAACAATTTTGGAAGACAATACAAGAGCAAAATGGCAAAACAAATGAAGAATTAGAAATGATACAAAATCTACACATAGAAATCTAGTATATTAATACTAAATTTTTAGAAATAGATAATACATTGAACAGGCAAAGTAGTAGAGTCAAATCATTGGAAGACAGAACTAGTGAGATTGAAGACAAATACTTAAATAAATTTTTGGAAAGTGTTCTGGTTACCTAGTAATGTTCTGACAGGAATACACCACAAATGGGATGGCTTGAACAAACGGGAGTTATTCTTAAAATTTGGAGGCTTTTAGAACAAGTTACAAGTGTCAGGTTCTAGGGGCTGGGTGAAAGCCCCTCAATCATGGCTGCAGCTCTGCCTCCTGCTCAAGGCCCCCTGTATCTGGAGGTTGTTCTTCATTCAGCTTCTGGATGCTGAGGCTGACAAACACAAGGTTGGCAAGTAAAAAGGCACACTCCCGATATTACCAAACGACACTGAAGGCCATTAATTCAAGTCTCTTGAAAGTCCCAAGGTTGGAAGAGCATGGCAGGCTGCTGAACAACGACATGGCTACAAGCAGGGTTCAAACATGCCATAATCTACAGACCATTCCAATAGCTGTTTCTTATATATGTGAAGCAGACCACATCCCTAAAGCAGCTACTCAGCTGCTTGTGGTAGGTCCCATCATGGAGTTGATTGCCAGTCTCATCATGGGGAACAACTACCACTAGCTTCCCAGCCACTCAACCAGGCCCAGTCAAGTTGATACACAAACTTAACATCCAAAGAAAGGGATCAATCAGAAAAAAAATTAAAAAAAAAAAAAAATGAAGAAAACCTTAGATTTATGTTGGATACAATCAAGAGGAATAACCTATGTGTTACTGGAATTCCAGAATAAGAAGAGACAAATAAAACCACAGAGAAAATTGTCCAATTTGTTGGATGAAAATTTCCCTGATATAAAGAAAGATGGAATGTGTCCATTCAATAAGTCTAACAAACCCCAAACACGATAAACCCCAAAATAAAATTACCAAGAGATATCATCATCAAACTCACCAAAACCAAAGATAAAGAAAGAATCCTGAAAGCACCACAGGAAAAATGAAAAGTTACCTACAACGGGCAACCAATAAGACTAAGCTCTAATTTCTCAGCAGAAACCATGCAGGAGAGTAAGCAGTGGCATAGTATATATAGAACCTTGACAGAAAAAGATTTCTAACCAAGAATTATATACCCAGCAAAATTATCCCACAAACATGATGGTGAAATTAGAACCTTTCCAGATAACCAGAAATTAAGGGAATTTGTTAAAACCAGACCAACTTTATATGAGATGTTAATGGGAGTCCTTTGAACAGAGAACCAACAACAGCAAACAACAAACAGCCATTAACACACATGCCATAACCCAGAATCCAACCCACTTATGGAACTATCCAAAGTAATTAACCCTAAATGACTGTAAACAGTGTACCATAGACATAAATTGACAAATCAGGGCAACTACAAACCAAAAAGAGGGAAAAAATTGTGTAGGTACAGATATTCAAAATGGTAGGGAAGTCAAGACAACTGCAAGATAGAAGAGACTGTTTTAACTTGGGAAGAAAATTATGAATCACAAGGTAACCTCATATGTATATGATAGTAGAACAATGATTAGGGGAGAATGAAGAAAAACTGATGCATTTGAATTGCAGTGTTCATGAGGAACAATGGATGAACATTGAATGAACAAATCTGTCTTGGAGGAAGTACAGCTGAAATATTCCTTAGAAATGTGAATGGCTATACTTTGTCTCATGTACTTTGATCATGTTGTTAGAAGGGACCAGTGGTTGGAAAAAGATATTTTACTTGGTAAAGTAGGAGGGAAAAAATAATAATAATAATAATACACTGCTATTGAGTGGATTCTGACTCAAAGCGACACCCATTGAGTTTTCAATGCTTTAAATCTTTGGAAGTAGATTGCCTCATCTTCCTTCTGCAGAGAGACTGGTAAGTTTGAACCACTAACCTTCTGTTTACCAGTCAAATGCCTCTGCAATCAGACATGCTTTGGTAGAGGGAAGACCCTTAACAAGATAGATTGATACAGTGCCTGCAATGATGAGCTCAAGCAAAGCAAAGATTATGAGGATTGAGCAAGACCATGGGACTGTGTTTCTTTTGATTGTACATAGAATTATTATGAGTTGGAACTGACTTGATGTCTCTTAACATCATCTATCTTCAGGAGTTCCGGCAAGATGGCGGAATAGGCAGAAAGACTGCACAGACCCTCTTCAACAAAGAAAAAGGAAAACAATTAACACAGACACAGAAGATAATCCTGGACCCCTGAGCCTTGAAGGGAAGGATACAGAAGTGGACTAAACCC
>NW_006922569.1:119664-120329 GCF_000298275.1 Orycteropus afer afer
TTTTTTCCCTTTTTTCTTTTTTTGGTTACTGTTCCAGTGTGATTACATGGTGTGTTTTTCATCCATGGGATTGTAGTTTTTTGATGGTTATTCAATTGTAATTTGTGTCTAACTGAGAGGGAGACAACAACAGTCCCCGTAAGAGACAACTACACACACACCTATGCAACTTCACTTACTGAGTGAGAGCCACTTCCACCTTCTTCACCAATGGGCCAATAATAAAAAATCAACAAGAACAGTCTGAAACACCTTTGGCTGCTCTTCACAAACAGTTAACAGAGATTGAAATACAACAATGCCACGATGCCTCAGAAACAACAGACCATCACAGTCCACACAAAGAAGCAGGAAAAAGTTATAGATAGAAACAAGTGAGCAGGATACAGACCCAGAATACATCCCTGAGGAAGAAGCAGCATTAGAACTCTCTGATAAGGAATTCAAAAGAATTATCTTTAGGTATATTCAAAGGATTGAGATACAGAACAAAGAAAACACAGAAAAAACCTTACAAGAATTTTGGAAGAAAATACAAGAACAAAATGACAAATTAAATAAAAAACTAGAAATTATTCTAAATCTACAGATAGAAATCCAAAAGATTAAAACTAAATTGTCAGAACTAGATAACACATTGGAAGGGCAAAGGAGAAGAATTGATG
>NW_006922569.1:124264-134470 GCF_000298275.1 Orycteropus afer afer
TATCTGACAAGGGACATATCTCTGGAATTTATAGAACACACCAACACCTCAATAACAAAAAGACAAACAATCCAATTAAAAAATGGGCAGAAGACCTGAATAGACACCTCACCAAGGAGGATATTCAAGCAGCCAACAAACATATGAAGAAATGCTCACGATCATTACCTATTAGAGAGATGCAAATCAAAATACCAATGAGATACCATCTTGCTCCAGTACTAGTAGAAAAGTTCAACAAGACAGAAACTAACAAATGCTGGTGAGGTTGTGGAGAGATTGGGACTCTCATATACTGCTGGTGGGTCTGTAAAATGGTACAACCATTTTGGAAAGCAGTATGGTGATTCTTTCAAAAGTTGGAATTAGAAATACCATTTGATCCTGCCATTCCATTACTAGGTATATACCCTAAAGAAATGAGAGCCATGACAAGAACAGATATATGAACACCCATGTTCATCGCAGCACTATTTACAATAGCCAAAACATGGAAACAACCTAGATGTCCATCAACTGAGGAATGGATAACCAAACTATGGTACATACACACAATGGAATACAATGCAACGCTAAAGAATAATGTGTTGTTGTTGTTGTTACGTGCCGTCGAGTCGGCCCCGACTCATAGCAACCCCTCCTTGGGTTTCCGAGGCAGTATCACTACGGAAGTAGGATTGCCCAACCTTCCTTCCGAGGAGTGGCTGGTGGGTTTGAACCGCCAGCTGTCTGGTTAGCAGGCAAGTATCTTAGCCACTATGCTAGGAATTTGTATTTATTACCACATGTATAAAAATATTAGCCCTGATCTCTTTGCCAATAACAATTCAGAAAAATAGCCTAATGGAAATTAAACAGTAGGTCTAAAATCTTGGATGAATGCACATTGTTTCAATGGCAATACATACAACTAGATCACTGAGGTACTTGTTATTCATTACAAATAGCTCAATAATAAAAATTTTGAAAAAGAAAATATTGAATTGATTATACATTGAAATACCTCATGGATGGCTGCCAACATTTTTACATTCCATTTCTAAAATGTGCAGTGCAATAATTTAATGAAATATATAAATGTTACAAAATCATTTTAATTGGAAAAATGTGTCTAAAATTCTAAAATACCAAATAGCAGTGGTAGGATAGATTATGATTCAGAAAATTCTCAGCAAGTTCATGAACTTAGGAGAATTCATTTTAAAGCTAAAAGTATAGAAGTTAAAAGAAAAATTATCTATTGTCATCTGAAGCATCTTTCCTCAATTCAAATAGGAAGAATTTCCATATCCCTTTTACTTACAATTGTAAACTTATATAATACTATAATATGCCTATTAAAACAGTATAGAACCAGGGAGTAGAAAAGAAATTAACTTCTTATTAACAATTAGAAAAATAAAGTAGAAAAAATGTCAATAATCTAAATATAAAATAAGAAAAAACTTTACCATTTCTTTCAAATAAGGAATATGTGAAGAATTAAACATGTAAATTGGTGCTAAAATTCTCTAATAATTTAAGAATTTATGAATTCAAAGCATTATAAACAAATACCAGAGTTTTCAAGAATAGCTCAAATAAATTGTATTCTTATTTTCCTCTCAGTTTCTGAATATTCCGTGAATAAAACAGAATAATTACGGTTTCCGAAATACTAACTTCTTATAGTTGAGGTGAAGTTAGATATTGTAGGTTAGCATAAAAATCATACAGACTTGTTAACCCCTTGCGTCTGTGTGGAGTTGTAGCAAACAGCATAGAACCCAGGGAAATGTTTTCTAGATTAACTCTGTCCAGTCAGAGTACAGGGAACTAACCATGATAAGAGTGTGCTTAGAAGAAAATTGTTCAAGAAAGCTGAATGAAATAAATATGTTATAAGAGAAACATTAAATAAAAATTACTCTCATACACTTATGAAAGTGTTCTGCCTATATAATAGCATTTATCAATTGTATACATGAACATATATAATAACACTACAGATCTAATTCTAAGTTTGCACATGTGAGAAAAGAACACAATACTAGGATTTTTTTTAACAATGTTGTCTTTAAAAAAAAAGTTTAAAATCTATCTAAATATATCAATAATATTAATGTTATATCCATTGAAATTATACCAGAAGCTTTCTATTTTTTCTTGTTCTTTTAAATTTGTAGTCTTTTTATGTACCCATTATTAATTGGCTCTATTTCCTATTAAATATCTTTTAATTATTTGCATAATATTAAAGGTGTTAAAGTAAATAAAAGACCAATTTTCTCAAAAAATTTAACTCATTCCAGCAAAATGTTATACATCATCCTGACATTGTGATGTCTTTTCCATCAGATATATAATTTTTACATATGACAGTGTTTGTGGTAGTTAAGTTGTGTGTCAACTTGGCTGAGCCTGGTTGAGTGGCTGGGCAGCTGGATACAGTGAGACTGGTAATTAACCCCATGGTTGAATTTACTGTGAGCAGCTCAGTAGCTGACTTAGGGATGTGGTCTGCTTCCTGTATATAAGGAGAAGCCTTGGGAAATGGTCTCTAGCTCATGGCATGCTTGAACCCTGCATGTAGCTATGTCATTGTTCAGTAGCCTGCCATGTTCTGACAGCCTTGGCACTTTCAGTGGACTTGAATTAATGGCCTGCCATGTGGTTTAGTAACATTAGGATGGTGCCTTTTTACTTGTCAACCTTGGGCTTGTCAGTCTCAGCAGCCAGTAGCTGTCTGAGTGAAGAAAAGCCTCTAGCTCCAGTGGGCTGGGAGCAGGAGGCAGAGCTGAAGCCCAAGGTCAAGGGGCTTTCACCCAGCCCCTAGAGCTTGGCACTTTGAACTCAGACTTAAAACCTCCAGACTGTGAGAGAATAAACTCCTGTTTGTTCAAGCCATCTCATTTGTGGTATATTGCTATCAGAGTAGCCAGAACTAGGTAACCAAAACAGCATTGATTTTGCTTTTTAAAGAATCTCTCTCTCTTTTTTTTTTTTAACCTGTTATGGTTTGAGGAAAGTTTTTGAGGGCAAATTTGTTTTCCATTCAATAGTTCAAACACATTTTGTTTTGTGACACTGATCACAGGACTTTCCCTGTATCTTTGCATAAACGTTCTTGCCTCCCTGGCTTTCTCCCTGTGCAACTGCTGCCCTTCTGATCTTCCATGGTTGATTGTTCTAAGAAGTGCATCATCCTGGTGTAATTATTCACTTTGTGGGCCTGTCTATTGTTTGGTTGAGATTTAAGCCAGGGGAATGAGTCCTGGTCTAGTCCCAAAGGGTAATTAGAGGCCATTGTCTCAGGAGTTATACCATCCTGTAATCCTAGTTTATGTTTGTTTGTTTGTTTGTTATGTTTTTGAAATCTGTTCCACATTTTTCTCCCTCTTTACCCAGGATCTCCAATTTTGATCCCTTTCTAAGTGGTTGGTTTGGTGGTTGGCACCTTCTAGTTTTGGTTTCAGAGTTGTGCAGACTGAGATTCACATAGCACATTAATCACTTGGATTAATTGTTTCCATGTGTCTTTGATACTCCTCACTTCTCTTTACTCAGGAGGAGACACCAATGCCTACATTTTAGAGGCTGCTCACAAGCTTTGAGACACCAATCAGTACTCACCAAAGTGAGATATAGAACAATGGTTTTGTGTACTCTGCTGTGCCAACTGAGCTTAGTTTCTCCAACAACCATGGTCCTGACCCACAGGCCCCAGAGCTCACTCCAAAGAGGTGCTTCATTGTGGCTAAGAAGTTATCTAAATTTTGTTCTATATTAGTTCTATAACATATGTGGAGATTTTTATGTTTTTGTTGTTAGATGCCAACAACATTTCTGACTCTTAATGAACCTATGTACAACAGGAGGAAACATTGCCTGGTCATGTGCCATCCTCATAATTCTTGCTATGCTCGAGCACATCATTGCAGCCACTGTGTCCATCCATCTCATTAAAGGTCTTCCTCTTCCTCATTGACCCTCTACTTTACTAAGCAGCATGTCTTTCTCCAGAGAATAATCTCTTCTGACAACATTACTAAAGTGATATGAAGTTTGACCATTTTAGCTTCCAAGGTGCATTCTGGTTGCACTTCTTCCAGAACAAATTTGTTCATTCTTCTTTTAGTCCATGGTATTTCACTATATTTCACCAAGTTCACAATTCAAATGCCTCAACTCTTCTTCAGTCTTCCTTATTCATTGTTCAGATTTCACATGCATATGAGGTGAATGAAAATACCATGGCTTGGGTCAGGCACATCTAAGTCTTCACAGTGACATCTTTGCTTCTTAACACTTTAAAGAGGTCTTTTGTGGAATATTTGCCAGGATAATACAAAATCTAATTTCCTGACTGCTGCTTCCATGGGTGTTGACTGTGGATCCAAGTAAACTAAATTTCTGTCCCTTCAATCTTTTATCTGTTTATCATAATATTGCTTATTGGTCCAGTTGTAAGGATTTTCATTTTCTTTATGTTGAGGTATAATCATACTGAAGACTGTAGTCTATGTCTTCTTCAGTAAATGAAGTCATCTTCCCTTTCAACAAGTAAGGTTGTGTCATCTGCATATCACAGGTTGTTAATTAGTATTCATAAATCCTGATACCATGTTCTTCTTCATATAGTCAAGTTTCTCAGATCATTTGCTCAGCATACAGATTGAATAAGTATGGTGAAAGAATACAACCTTGATGTACACCTTTCCTGATTTTAAGCCATATATTATCCCTTTGTTCTGTTGGAAAAAATAGTCTCTTTGTCTATGTACAGGTTCCTCTTGAGAACAATTAAGTGTCATGGAAATTACATTTTTTGCAATGTTACTTATAATTTGTTAGGATCCACACAATGGAACACCTTTTAATAGTCTATAAAACACAGGTAGACATATTTCTGTTATTCTATGCTTTCAGTCAAGATCCATCTGACATTAGCAATGATAGCCCTCATTCCGCATCTTTTTCTGAATCCAGCTTGTATTTCTAGAAATTCTTAGTTAATATACTGCTGCAACGTTTTTTTACAATTATCATCAAAAAGATTTTGATTGCATTGATATTAATGATATTGTTTCATAATTTCCACATTCTGTTGGATCACCCTTCTATGGAATGAACACAAATATCAATCTCTTCCAGTCAATTGGCCAGGTAGCTGTCTTCCAAATTTATTGGCCTAAACTAATAAGTGCTTCCATACCTTTTTCACAACAACATAAGTGGTGACTATATACATGGACCTTCACAAATGGAATACACAGGAATCAAATAGACAAAATAACTGGAAAAAGGTGAAGGAGAACCTCATTATTATCAGTCAAAACAAGGCCAGGATCTGACTGTGCAACAGACCATCAATTGTTCATATGCAATTTCAGGTTGAAGCTTAAGAAAATTAAAACACATCCATGAGAATCTAAATGCAACCTTAATATATCCACCTTGAAATAGAGACCATCTGAAGTACAGATTTGACACACGGAACACCAATTATGGAAGACCAGATGAGTTGTGGGATGACATTAAGAGTATCATACATGAAGAAAACAAATGGTCATTAAAAAGACAGGAAAGGAAGAAAACACCAAAATGCATTTTAGAAGAAACTCTGAAACTTCTTCTTGAACAGAGAGTAGCTAAAGTGAATGGAAGAAATGATGCAGTAAAAGAGTTGAACAGAAGATGACAAAGGGAGATATTAGATGATAAAGTATTATAATGAAATGTTCAAAGACATGGAATGAGAAAACTAAAAGGGAACAACATGCTTAGAATTTCTCAAACTGAAAAAAAATGAAGAAAATATTAAGTGTTGAATTGCTATATTGAAAGTTTCTGTAAGCAAACTTTTGAACAATGCAGAAAGTATTAAAAAAACAATGCAAAAAATACTGTACTAAAAAGAATTGGTTCAAATATGTGTTCAAATATTTCAGGAGGTAGCATATGATCAAGAATCAATGGTACTGAAAGAAGACGTCCAAGCTGCACTGAATGAATTGGTGATAAACTAGGCTCCAGGAATTGATAGAATACCAATTGAGTTGCTCTAACAAACAGATGCTGTGCTGGAAGTATTTACTTTCTTAACACAAAGAAATTTGGAGGACAGCTAACTGGCCAACAAATTGGAATAGAGTCATATTTGTGCCGTTGCCAAAGAAAGGTGATCCAACAAATTGTGGAAAATAACAAACGATAGTATTAATATCACATGCAAGAAAAGTGTTGCTGAAAAAAATTCAAAAACACTTGAGGTTGTATATTGACAGGTAGCTTCCAGAAAGTCAAGCTTGACTCAGAAGGCGATATGAAATAAGGGATATCATTGGCAATGTCACATGGATCTTGGCTGAAATCATAGAACATCAGATAGGTGTTTATCTGTGTTTTTCTGACAATGCAAAGGCATTTGACTATGTGGACCATAACAGATTATGGATAACATCATGGAAAATGGGAATTCCAACACTTAATTGTTCTCATGAGGAACCTTTATATAGATCAAGAGGCTGCTGTTCAAACAGAACAAGGGGATACAGTATGATTTAAAATCAGAAAGAGTATATCAGGGTTATATACTTTCACTATACCTATTCAATTTGGGTGCTGAAGATGGACTATATGAAGAAGAATGTATCATCAGGATTGGAGGAAGACTCATTAATAACATGACACGCAGATGACACAGTCTCGCTTGCAAAAAGTGAAGATGACTTGAAGCACCTGGCTGATGAAGATCAAAGCCTACAGTCTACAACAATGGCTAATGATCACAAACATTTCTTCATGTGTTTGTCGGCTGCCTGAATATAATTTTTGGTGAAGTATCTGTTTATGTGTTCTGCCCATTTTTGCATTGGATTTTTTGTCTTTTTGTTGTTGAAGTGTGAAAGTTTTCCATAAATTTCAGATATAAGTCCCTTGTCAGATATGTCATTGCCAAATATATGAAATAGTCTTTTCTTCATTTAATGGGTTTTGGTCCTTTGTCAAAGATCAGCTGTCCATAAGTGAATGGGTGTGTTTTCGGATTCCCAATTCTGGTCCACTGGTCTGTTTTGACTACAATGGCTGTATAATAGGTTTTGAGATTGGGAAGTGTGAAAGTTCATACTCTGTTTTTCTTCTTCAATAATACTTTCCTTGTCTGGAGTCTCTTTCCTTTCCATATAATGTTAATGACTAGTGTTTCTCTGTCTTTAAAGAGTGCTCATGGAATATGTATTAAGATCGCATAGAATCTGTAGATAGCTTTGGGTAGTACTGACATTTTCACAATGTTCAGTCTTTCTATCCATGAGCATTGCATGTTCTTCCATTTATATAGGTCTCCTGTTTCTTATAGACAGTAGAATTTTGTAGTTTTCTTTGTACCCCAGGTAAGACTAATTTCTATGTATTGGATCTTTTTGGTAGCCATTGTTAATGGTATTGCTATTCCTATATCCTTTTCAGAGATATCTTTCTTGATGTAGAGGAATCCAACTGATTTTGGATATTGATTTTGTATCCTGTCATTTAGCTGAATCTTTAAGTTAGTTCCAGGAGTTTTCTTGCTGAGTCTTTTGGTTTTTCTATATAGAGTATCAAGTCATCTGCAAATTGAGATAGTTTTATTTCCTCTTTACAAATTTGAATGCTTTTTATTTCTCTTTATTGTCATATTTCCCTGGCTATGACATACAATATAAAATTGAATAGGAGTGGTGATAGAAGACATCCTGGTTCATGTTCACAAAGGGAATATTTTGCATTTCTTTCCTTTGAGAATAATATTGCCTGTTGGTTTTGCACATATGCCTTTTATTATGTTGAGAAATTTTCCTTCTATTTCTATTTTGCTGAGATTTTTTTCAGGAATAGGTGTTGAATTTTATTAAGTGGCTTTTCTGCATTTATTGATATGATTATGTGTTTTTTTTTTTTTCTTTTGCTTTATTTATAGATGTATCATAGTGATTGTTTTTCTAGTGTTGAACCATCCTCTCATACATGGTATGAATCCCATTTGTTCATGATGTATTATTTTTTTGATGTGGTGTTGGATTCTATTGGCTAGGATTTTGTTGAAAATTTTTGTGTCGATACTTATGAGTGATATTGGTCTGTAGTTTGCCTTTTTAGTGGTTTCTCTACCTGGTTTTAGTATCAAAGTTATATTTGGTTCATACAATGGATTAGCTAACATTCAGCTCTTCTCTGAATGTTAGGTAGATTTTTCCACTGAAGTTATCTGGGCTGAGATATTTTTGTTGGAATTTTTCTTTATGACCTCCTACATATCTTCTTTTGATATGGATCTGTGGCTTGTTCAAATTTTCTTCCTCAGCTTGTGTGAAACTAAATATTTAGAATATACTTTAGTGTAATAGGAAAAAATAAATTATCTTTAAATGTAACATATTACCTTCTAATACTGGCTTGGGATTGACAAGCACATTTTCATAGTTACCTTTTTATCCATGACTGACTATTTCAAATTTATTTCTCACTTTTATATACAGCTTAAGAATATGAGATATAATACAAGGATATTTGTACTTTCCGTAAGAATTCCCAGGTGTATAGTACAGTTGACAAGGGACAAATTTGTAGTCACTTCTTGGTCACAGCCAGATACCCAGTGGGAGCAAGTAGTTGAACCTATGGGCTCAGGACTATTAATTATATATATATATATATATATATATATATATATATATATATATGAGATATACAAGTGTTTTGAAAACTTTGACTATTCAATAGATTATGCTTTCAATCAAATAAATTGAAAGTGTTCATATTTGCTAATTCTTATGAATAAGAAAATGAACCCAGCAGAAAGAGAACAGCTAAGGAGCAGTTTAGGAGTTTCAGAATCAATTATAAATTTAGTTTGTTGAATAAAACTGAAATTATGAAATTTTAATAATAATTTATGCTACATTCTTATCTTTATAAGTGTCCAACTCAGCTAATATATTTTAAGGATGGCTACACATTATGAAGGAGTCCTTGGGTGGCAGAAATGGTTAAGCCTTCAAGTAGTAGCTGAAAATTTTGTGGTTTGAGCCCAACCAGAGGCACCTCAGAATAGTCCAATCAATCTGCTTTCCAAAAGTAACCACCTTAAAAACACTATGGAGCAGTTTTAAGCTGCACATATGAAATCACGGTGAGTCAGAAAATACAAAACAGCAACTAACAGTATGATGAGATAAACAACACAGTGAATTAAAATGATAAGAAACAAATTCATCATGTTCAGATTTTGAATATATATATATATATGTGTGTGTGTGTGTGTGTGTATACACACACACACATTCAAATACATTCATATACATATGCAAACACACATACAAGAATCTATTGTGACTCAAAGGGGAAGGGATTTAGCTGCTATTCAGAAGGTCAGCACCTCAAACCCACCAGCTGCTCAGTAGGAGAAAGATGAGGCAATTTACTTCCATCAAGATTGATGAAACCCAATGGAGGTCACTATGAGTGAGAATCAACTTGATGGAGGTGAATTTGGAATATATTTGAGTTGGATCCAGCTCATAGAGACCCCTGCTTGGGTTTCTGACGTGGTATCACTACAGAAGTAGATTGCCAAATCTTCCTTTCAAGGAGTGGCTGGTGGGTTTGAACTGTCAGCCTTCTGGTTAGGATTCAAATGCCACTGGAGCTCCTATATATATCGGGAGCTCTGGTGAGGTAGTGCCTAAAACATTTCACTGCTAACCAGAAGGCTGGTGGTTCAAACCCACCAGCCACTCCTCGGAAGGAAGACTGGGCAATCTACTCAGTAGGGTTATTGCCTCAGAAACCCAAGGAGTGGTCGCTGTGAGTCAGATATGACTATGTGTGTGCATACATATGTGTGTGTTTATGTACATGTGTATGTATATGTTTATACATGTTCACATATATATGCATTTAAATTTTTCTTATACACATATATATAGTGTGAATACAATTATTATCTTTATATTACAAATGTGGAAACTGACAGGTGAACAATAAATATAACAGAATTGTTGTTGTTGTTATGTGCTGTTGAGTCAGACCTGACTCATAGCGACCCCTCCTTGGGTTGCTGAGGCAGTATCACTATGGAAGTAGATTGCTCAACCTTCCTTCCAAGGAGTGGCTGGTGGGTTTGAACTGCCAGCCTTTTGGTTAGCAGTCAAGTGCCTTAGGCACTATGCTGTCAGAGCTCCT